>NW_008652213.1:0-1503 GCF_000695815.1 Acanthisitta chloris | reverse complement strand
AGAGCATGCGGCAATCGGCTACCAGTGTGGGGCACTCAGCTCCCATCAAAGCTGATGGACCTGGCTGCAAAGTAATGCCACTTCTGAACTTTGCCAAATCTCTGCAGACTGCTACTGGCCAAAAAAGCACCTAAGCACTCCCCTGGAATACAACTCTGCCAAGTTTGAATTTTATTTTTTATAACAGTGTCTGGGCAGAAGAGCCTCTAAAACCTGCCTGAGGTGAGTGTAGGAATGGGGATCAAGCACCTTCCTCAGCTTACCTGTGAGGGCAAAACACAACGTGCCCCACCTACATGACTGATGTCTCCAAAGCAGAGTGCACAGGAACACTCTCAGAACAAGGTCCTTCACTGGTGTTATTAAGCAAACAAAAAGTCTGCAGACTTTTTAATACACGAGAACCATAAAATGAACCACAAATGCTTCTCCTACAACTTTATGTTCAGGGACACCAAGAAACACCTGCTAACCAGTATTATCCCTAAATTGACATGACAGACCTCTGGCATCTGCAGGGGGGCTGAGTCTCATCACCAGGATTCCCTTTTGCCCTGTATCCCCATCCAGCTCCGTGTTTTCAGACCCATTCCATTAAATCAATGCAAATATATGCAAAAATGCACTTTCATATAAGTTCACCTTAACCAGAGCATAAACATGCTCAAACAGGAATAATTTTATAGACCAGAACTGCCTACACACAAAATGTAACCACATCAGCACTAAATATTTGGCATTTATCTGCGCTACCATTGGAAAAACACCCACAAGTCTCTCTTAGGGTGAGTTAGCTGCAACATTTTTATTGCTTGTTGCAAATGGGTGCACTGAAACACCTGACAGAAATTTAGCTGCATACCCACGATCAGTGTGACATGGTAGCAAAACTATGTCATTGACATTACCACACTGGCACAGGTCACCCAGATAAGTTCTGGATGTTCCATCCCTGGCAGTGTTCAAAGCCAGGCTGGATGGAACTCTGAGCAACCTGGTCTAGTGGGAGGTGTCCCTGCCCATGGCAGGGGGTTGGAAGGAGATGATCTCTGAGGTCCCTTCCAACCCAAACCATTCCATAACTCTGCATCACGCTGTTACAATTCCAAGAGAACACCACGCTTGCACTGGCTTCGCAGACACTTTGGGAAAATTTATTCTTTCACCCTGATGGTGTTTGCAGGCACAGCCCGAGGCCAGGCTCGGAGCCTTCCATCACTACAGCGAACCTCCTGCCTCGGGGCAGCACCTGAAGAGCAGAGAGAGCTTGTCACAGAACACACCCGCAGCGCCGCTCTGACCAGGGGTGAACCCACGCACTAC
Organism: Acanthisitta chloris; assembly: GCF_000695815.1. Classification (NCBI taxonomy): domain Eukaryota; kingdom Metazoa; phylum Chordata; class Aves; order Passeriformes; family Acanthisittidae; genus Acanthisitta; species Acanthisitta chloris. Next base: position 180 of record NW_008652213.1, on the reverse strand, counting down.
GGCACACATCAGAGAGGATCCGCGACCCACGGACATTTCCAAGTATTTTGCTGGATGCCTAGGGAAAGGGGAGCGGGCACAGCTCCGCACACACACTCTGAGGCTCCTCCCGCTCGCACAGCAGTCCGCGCTCCAAAGCGCATCTCCCCGTCCCGCAGCGAGAGGGAGCAGAGCGCACGG
>NW_008652212.1:81801-94037 GCF_000695815.1 Acanthisitta chloris | reverse complement strand
AGGGGTTGGAATGGAACTTACAGATCAGCTAGTCCCAACTCAATATATGTTTACATATGCATTCAACCTTTTGCAGGGAACCCAAGATAGCCCAATGCAGCCTGTCCAGCTCTGCACTGTTAGAACTGATTTTGTGTCTGACACAAAAGAACTGTTGGAGCTTAATCAAAATTAAACACAGTTTTTTAATTTCTTGCTGCTGTTGCTACGAGTAGAAGTGATCACAAACTGCTATTTTTAAATATGGCTGAACTTAAGCCAAAACTGAATCTTGAGCTGCAGACTCAACTTGCTCATTCTCACATATAGGGACTTGTTCTTTAAGCACAAATAAATTTATTCCAGATATGAATATTGATATGCACAGAGTGCATCAGGATTTATGCTTCTGGTTAGAATTAAAAGTAATGTAATGGTTAAAAGACAGAAGTCTCCACTCTTATTTATCTCTGTGTTTCTAGTTTATTGTTTCTTCTTACAGGACTTTGCACCCTGGGCAATGCTAACTTTCAGTACTTATGGTTTTTAGCATTTTCTTTCTGGTCTTGGGACTGTTTTACCCCTTGATCATATTTCACCAAGGAAATTGTGCAGGATATAATATTTAGTGAAAACAACTTGACGAGATGCATAGAGATTTGCTTTGGTGAGGATTCTGTGAGCAGGATACAAAGAATAAGTATATTTGGTGGTCTTTGGTGCTCAGGGAGATTCATGTATTATCTAAAATTAATTGATCCCACTATGTCAAAGTCTTTTTTTCATGCTGGCATAGTATATAAGAAAATCCAAATGACACAATCCAACATTATATCCCGTTTGCTAGGATCCTGGTTCCTTGAGGGGCTTTTATACCCTCACTGAGGTCCTTCTGACTTTCAAAAGGCACTGGACATTCTCAGAGTCCTTCCTGGGACACTCAGACTCTCCTGGGACGAGAGGGGAATACCCATAAACCCTCAGCAAGGGTAGTGTCACCTTCCTATGCAAAAACAACCCTTGGAACAAATTCAATTTTTTACAGTCAGTAGCTGAAATGCCATGTCTCATGGAAAACTATAGATCCTCTAGTGTTATTAATATCCTACCTTTGGGACATGCACACGTTCACCTCTATTCCCAAAATGTATCTTTGAGTGCTGGAAGTGTTTTGTACAAAATATAAGGCAAACATTTTTACACAAGGATTATTGGATCTGGTCAAAGAGGGATAAGTCGGACATTCAAAATAATTTCCAGAGGCAGGTGCACTTTGTAGTGTCAAAATATTGAAGTTCTTGATGCTTAACAAGATAGTGACAAATTTCATGGCCACTGACCTCTGTTTCTGGAAGAAGCTCCTGATATATCACCCTTTCTAATTTTTTTCCTCCTACTGCCCAACGTTACAATGGTTCAGTCTTTCAAAAGTTCATTTGGCATCAGATCTCTTCAAAGATTTCTCAGGCTGGTAACCCAAAATAGGAACCCTGGGAATGCTAAAAATAGAGAACACATTACAAGTATATTTAGAAGTCAAATGTGAGTTGAAAACTGGATGTGCATTGAGATTTCTGCCATATAACAGCAGAGACTTTGTAGCAGTGACAGTGCTGGGGTAGCCCTTCATCTGTGGTTTTGGTCTACCATAGTGGGAAAGATATGCTGGTGTGCAAAAAGCACAGCATGCTGCATCACTGGCAGTGGCAGTTTGGTTTTGGATGGAAGTGCTGTTTGCTTACAATTGCTGCAATAGATGGTGCAATTGCTTTACTGGGTTTTGTTTTATTGCAAATGGTGCTGCATGTGGTGCTCTGTCAAAGGCTGGGCTGAAGAGCAGCCCTGTGCCAGTGGGAAGACTCAAACACCCAACTGAATTGCAGAGTTGACAAGGAGGGAAATTTTCTTAGGGGCCCAGTAGGGTTTGAGTGGAGTTGATACGACTCAAGATGTCACTGAAGGCTGCTGGTCTGATTTGGGTGGGATTTTGATTTTCTCTTCAATGATCAAAACCCAGTGTTCTTAACCTCCTACCTGTGACTCTTCTAGGGGCAGTGGAGTTGCTTTGCATCTAGAAGTGTTTGCCTTCCACCTGGGCATCAGATATAGAAAGGGAGTTGCCAGCATACCTAATGGTCTAGGGATATATGACCAAATGCTTCCCCTACAAGACCATCTTGAGCTTTCTCAAAGGGAAGGCAGTTTTCCATGAACATGTAAGCTTAGGATACTCAGACTGCAGCAAAATACAGAGTTGTGAATATGGCAAAGAAAGGAATATGCAAACCAAGTGCTGCAGCATTTTGAGGCAAAGCCTTAAGCTACCAATGATTTTTTCTATGCCAGGGATGTGGGATTTGCTGTATCCAGAATGTGAAGTTCCTCAGAGCTTGAATATGAAACATGGCCCTGTTTTTTTCCCCCATTTTTCATATTTTCAGTGCATCACAGAGATCCACATTGACTGCAGCCTCTCTAACAACTGGCGTAATGGAAATAGGGGTTAATTAGCTTATTCTTTTTTCTTTCTAAAATGTGATGTTTTCACCGATTGGAAAGGGCTAGATCAAGCTCTGCTATGGGGGAAAAAATGACCCAAAGCATGGTAGTATTAATAACTAGAAAGCTTCAAATTCAAGGACTCTGTGTTCTGCAAGATTTGGTGGCACTGCAGGTGGGTGGCATGTGTGGAAAGTATGAAAGGTGACAGCTGGACTGTAAATTCGTGCAGCTGAGGAGTTTCTTTGTTTTATGCTTGAATAGCATTTGGCTCAGTGGCATTTTGGTCTGTGACTGGACTCATCATACAAATAAATGGACTGTTTTCTTTTTGGCCCTGAAGGAACAGGCATGTGTTCATGCTGCATACATTATCTGGGCAAATTCAGACCCAGAATCTCACTGTTACATCCAGGAGAGCTTCAGGTCAGAGCAGGGTTTCAACCAGCTCCTTCCAAATTGTTTTGGGTGGCTCTGTGATCTAACTGTGTTGTGATGCCTGGGGACACAGGAGCAAGCTGGCAAAGGTCCTCATCCACAGCATCTCAAAATCCATTTTCATGGGCTTCATTGGGATTTGAATTAAGGTTTTTAGGCTTAATTTCCCATTGCTTGGTGCCAGTAATTGGGTCAGTTACTCCAAAGTGTTCAGCACTTGCGATTCTTGTAGCAGCTTTCATAGTCATATTTTCCAGAGAGTCCACAGACATGGTATGTTTAAGCTACAGAAAGAGCAGTCACAAGTGTGTTCTTTGCATCTAGGGGATGCAGCATTATTGAATGTTCATTCTCCACATACACTCCAGACAATATTGGTGATGATAAAATGTTCTGTGGTACTGATAAACACTGTCCTCACACAGCTTCAATAGATCTGATAGGTTTCTCAGGAGAGCAGAAACAATTACAGTAGTTACATATACTGGATTTTCTTTCGTCCTTCCTACCTGTTTGCTACTAATAAACAGAAAGCTTCTCATTTCCTTTGCACTTTGGCATGCTAGAAATTAATGGAGTAAATGCACATGCTGTTTTACTTTGCCAGGGACTGGCTTATACAACAGATTTTTACTCTGTAAGACAGATTTTGCTGTATTTGTGCTTTTTTCATCTCCCCCTGAGGAGTATTAACTCAAAGCAATCACAAGACACCCATCCTTGCCTGCTGCTTCTTCAACTGCTATATCCTCTTCTTTGCTTCTTGCTTCTCTATTTGAAGCTTATTTTCCCCCCGATTTTCTTCTTTAAGGGGAAACAGCAACAACCAAAAAACCTAAAGGGCATCTCCTTCCCTAATATAATATCTATTTGAGAAAACTTAAACATGTAGAACACTTCATATAGAATTTCCTTTCGACAACTGTATTCTTTCTACTCAAATGAAGATATGTAGAGTGCTCCGTAAAGTACAGTATTGGAAAGGGAAGACGTGTACATGCTTGGAAAATGCTGAGCTGCTTGTGAAGCTATAGACACAGCATGTTTATGACTTGGTTTTCTAAGCGATCTCCAGAGCTTGAACGGATTACAGTGATATTTTAACAAGGCTGCTGGCATCCATCACCAGCTTTCACTTACTGAGAAAGCTAAAAGATGGAAGAATGCAATTCTTTCCACGTAAGCTAAGTGCTGGTGGCTGATTGTCACAAGAACTTTGATGCTTTAAACTTCTTCGTCTTCTGTGAGGCAAACAGGTAAGTCTCATGGGCTTCTCTTCCAGCATTCGTGTTTGTGAGGGAGCAGGGGCTTGCAGGGACTGGTGTCGAAGGGAAGTGTGTTAGATCGGAAGGTAAACTGCATCTCTGAAATTTTCAATATGCTGTATTGCACATTGTTATTTTCTGTCAGGTTAAAAATCCTCTACCTATATAAGAAATATTATTTCTTTCCATAGCTAAGATCAGAATCTCACTCCAAATTAATCCCTAACATATGCACTTTTTATGCATTTATATACTATTGGAAGAGGATGTGTAGCTCAATCCTCTATGCATAGTGAAATATCTGTGTCTAAATCTCTTTCTGTCATCCTATAATTGCTTCTAGATTGATTGCTGTCATTAAAACAGTGTTATTCCATATGATAAATGCAATAATATTTATGGGATTGCACTTTCTATAGATGATTTTTATTGTACAGTATTTCCCTGTAAACATAATTTCCTGAAGTGAGATCTTTGGGCAGCTTTGATTTCAGCTGAGTTCTGCATTGTTGTAGAAATACTGTGGTAAACAAGAGGTTCCCTAGCTTGCAAGTGGGAATCTAGCAGCATCAAAAATAGATATTTCTTTTCTCTTCACCCTTGAAAGAACACTTATTCTCTCTGAGTAATGGCACTGCTGTGCCTCTAGAGGTGAGGCTTCCTATTTGAAGACTCTTAACATAAAAGCCCTGATTACCATTTAGAAAAAAAAAGTCTCTTTGACCATAAATAGATTTTGTCTTAATTAAGTTTTTTTGTGCCCTCTGAGAACATTTGCTAGCTCATGTATTATTATTATTGAAGGGCACAGATTGTATATGATTCTTTAAGATTTTTGTTTACAAGAAAGGCTATCACAGAAGAGAGGATTTTGAGTTTAAAAAAACACATAAAATTAATATTTCTTGTTTTCTTGCTTTAAAATATGGTTGTTTACAGAAAGAATTAATTTAAGCTCCAATCTGGCTATGATAATTGAAACAAATCCTGCTGGCAGACACAATTATAAATAAATTTCTAAGAATAATTAGAAGTGTAATTAACAGAAGACTGAGTTATTATCACTTTCTCCTCCGTATAATAATTCTGCATAAAAACATGAGAAATGGCTCTCATTAAAATCTCACAGCAGAGAAATCCACAGAAGGGAGTGAGACATTAAAACAAAGCATTCAAGATGTGCAAACACTGTGATTAATTAATTAAACAGGGACCAGCACCAAGGAAAAGCCTAAAAGCAAACGGGATATTTAAGAAATAGTCATGTCATAAAGAGCTAAAATGTTCTGGCTGGTTTTGATTCGTCTTGTTTTGTTGGGGTTTTTTTTTGAAAAGTGGCACCTCAGAGTACCTTGTGGATCTGTATTTGTATATTTAGCTGTTTTCACTTGGCTCTGAGTAATCCTTGTGAATACCAGTGCTTTATTCCTCAGTAAAGCGTTCAAAATATCAATTAATGGAGTAAATATTTAGGAAGGATTTCAAAGAGCCTGGCAGAGGATAGCTGATGGAGTTTTCTCCCCCCTCACCTCCCCCAGTTAAGGGGCACTCTCTATCAAACTTCAGGGACTTTCTGAGCTGTTCCCAGTGACTTTCACCAGAAAGATGCTTACAAAGACACCTTTGCTAGTGGCAAATAGAAAACCAAACCAACTCATGAATCTTTTGTGAAGAAAAGGATAAACAGGCATTTGAACGGTTTTACCAGTCAAAATGATGGGATTCTGCAGACAACTGGATTCAGGATAGAAATGCCAGCAGTTACTTGAGTCTGCCTTCTCTCAAATTCCTCCAAGTACCTTTATTCAAGTGCTGTACAGAACCATGACAACACTCATACTCTGCATTTCAGAGTATTGAATAATGCTTGGGACTACTTTGTCTGCTATGCAATATTCATTCCAGCAGTATCCTGTATCTAGTGCAGTAATTAAGAGATCTAGGTGTGAATCATAAGAATATCCATGTTATGTTACTTTTCTTCATGCTTGGAAGTTAACCCTGGAAAGGAAATCTCTACCTCTTCTATTAAATGGGGGAAAAAAGAATAAGAAAGTGGAAAAAAAAAAAAGAAGAAAAAAAAGGAGGGAGAGAGAGAAATTTCTGTTCCATGGTATTAAATGGTAATGTCATGTAATACACACCCAAGAGCTTAACAGAACTGTAGTAGGACTAATTTAGCCCATGTCTGTCTAATCCTTCATTAGCATACTATTATTTTTTTGCCCTGTGGGTATATTGCCTGTTGAGAAATAATGGCAATATTTATTCAGCAGTAATAACTGTTGCTAGCTGAGAGCTTTTTTTTTCACCACGTGTGAACACGCTTATCTAGAAAAGGATTTCAGGCAGATGATCACCCTTGGGATTCAATGAATTCATGCGTTGCATGTCCTATCTTCCTACTCAGCTGTACAGCAAGATTACTGTTTTTCTAATGAGATTCCAGTTTGAACACAAACACTGCAAACACATCACCACCTCTCAGAAAATAGTACCTGTCTTCCAGAGTGATTCAATGTACATGGAACTGGTCTATTTAAGCAGCATTAGAGGTGTAAGTCTGCCTCAATTTGGTGCAACAGGCTAAGCAGTTTTTGTCTGAAACTGTAGTAGTCTCCTAAGAACAGGATGCAGTTCTCTTCCCATAGAAATCAGGAATTTCACTACCTGGGTCAGAGGAGTAGGATCACACTATTTGTTTTGACGCGTAGCTTGTGTTCAGTATCAATGACTCCCCCTGAAAATACAACTGCCACTGCATATTGCTGACACAAAATGGAAGTTTAGGCCAAGATATCAATTTTTTAAGTCAGTTGAGATTATTCATTTATATTTCATTTGTGTGCTTAGAAGTTAGTTTCAAACCAGGTTTTCTTTTCCTCAAGAAAAAAGATACTTAGCATATATATTTCCTGCCATGCTGTGCTGCTAGCCAGGTAGTCACATTTTTGTGCATATTTTTTTGATACAGCTGTATTGAAATGCTATTTTTAACGCTTGGGTGATGTAAGGAAGCAGTACTACATTACCAGTGCATAACAAATTTAAGCTGAAGCCACTCTGCAATGGACAATTAGTATTGCAATCAATTGTTGCTGGCTACACTGATGCAAATTAAGGATGATTTCATTGAATGCAGTGCATGAAGGAGGTTTACTTTTCTGTGAATGGAATTCGAATTGGATTAATATGTATTTCAGAAAAACTTATGAAAGTATGAGCAAACACAACAATCAGAAACCACGAGGTGTTTTTATCATTCCATGATGATAAAACCACAAGCTTTTATCAACCTTTAGTCAGCTGGCAGTTAAGTTGTAGTAAATGAACATCTATTTAAAAAGAAAGAGAATAACAAATCTTAAATGTTTTCCATTTTACTAGCTTTGCTTACCATTTACTTACCCTGCACTATTTTCATACTGTTGCAAGTTTGTGACAACTGTGATATCCTAGTCTGACTTGCACTGATGGAAACTAGGAAAGAATAGACTAGGTGCTCTATAGAATATTGAAAGTAATTATTACAGTCATAATATATTCAAAATAGGTTAGAAATAGTTTTTAAGGACACTAATTATCCTGCAGATAGATGGAACTGTGTGTTTCCCTCCATTGTGCTTTGGATAATTTTTTTTGAATGAAGGTCTGTTTCTTATAGTTAGATTTTTCAGTTAAGTGCTGATGATCTGGAAGTTCACTCACTGAACTTCAGACTTTCCTGCATGTGTTATGTTATGGCATTTAAACCAAAAAGGCAAGAAATCAATTCAGTTGTTTGTGCTGTAATTGACTGAATAGTAATTGAGACACAGGATATTGAAAGAGCAAAATGAGAAGCATACCCAGAAAACATATTTACAAATAATTTTCCCAGGTTTTTAATCAAAATTTGGTTCATAATTGAATTATGCCTTTTATTTCATACGTTAAATAATTTTCATGATCTGGGCACATACTTGTATTTATGCTAAAATTACTGTATCCTTTACATATAATACTGCTTAAAAAAATCTAATACCGTTCTCAAATCACAGCTACTGGAAACAGTGTGGCTTGCAAGGAATAAAGTGATGGTCTCTATCTTTGCAGTACTAAACCATGATATTGATGAAGGCCAATGTTTTGGTGAACGAGCTGTTTCATTTGCTTCTAGTATCCAGGGATACTGTGGCAGCAGCTGTGTGAACTGGGGTGCAGTTTTCCCCTGTCATCCAGCTCAAAGACCTATGTGGTGGTCTCTGCACTGCCCTGTGGGAAAGCATCTCTAGCTGACAGGGCCTGCTCAGGTGGTCTGAACACACAGGCAGCAATGCTGGTGCACCTCTGCATCTAGCTCCCTTGTCTTCCCTGCTCCTGACTCTTGCAGGGAGATTCCTGGGAGATTTTTCTGCTTCAACTCCTAGAAGTCTGACAGTCTGTGCCCACATCTTCCAAGTCCCTAGGGGCATCTGCTCAGCTTCAGGCTTGGGGAGAGTAATTGCCCAGCACAGTAAGGAGCCAATCCACCCTGACTGCCCTCTGTTCCAGCCAGAGAAAAGCACCATTTCCCTAGCCTGGGCCACCACTTTGTACTTGCTGCAACTATCACTTCCCTTCTTCAAATGTGATCCTTCCACTTGGCCCTTCCTACACTCTAGACTAGAACATATTGACAGAAGGGTCTTTTTTCTTTCCATTTGTCTCACTGGGGACTTTCTCTTGCAATCAGGTCTCAGCAATACAGAGGATCCAGTCTAAGACCCAAAATAGGTTTTTGCTCAACCAGTTGCCATGACTTGTTGCACCTCCCTGTTAACTCGATGCCCAAGGTCTTGTAGTACAAGGTCTATCTGGCTAGAGGGCTTGAACATGGATGGATGCTGCCAGCCTGGCTTGGCTGCAGAAACCAACACAGTTTTGGTGGGACACCAGCTGTACTGTCCCCCAGGGAATGAAGGCTGACTGTGTCCTAGCTTGCTCTGGTCCTTAGGCTCACGGGACACTCATTTTCTCAAAGAGGATAATGTTACTATTGAAAAGATATAAAGGTGAAAAGAGAATAGATAAATAGAAAATGGAATAGGTACAGAACATGTGCATTAGTCAGCCTTTTCAATGCATAATAAAAAGCATTTATATGAGATTAAATTCAAGTCTTGTGTAAGTGAGAGATACTGTACTTGCTTTCTGTAAGAGACTGAATTTTATCTAAGCAGCTTTGCATTTTCTAAAAAAATAAAATTAAAAATTGCACAAATGTTGACATCTCCCAAGGTGCCTCTCCTACATTTTTAAAAAATAAGCTGATAGCTCCTTCTTACACACTAGTTTGTCTTTGTTTTTAAACCACCTGTTGTTGATTTGCAACCTTTCTCTGGTTGTTCTTGTTTATTGCTTTGCTCTTCACCTGCCCTTCCTTAGCACTTTTTGTGATATTTCCTCCACTACAGAGAGCTTTGAGACTGTTTGGTATTCTGCCCTGTAAAAATAACGTACAAAACAAGGCACATTAGAATATTAATACTTTGTTGCCACAGTTTTTAAAGATTGTGCTGTTGGGGATAAAAACAGGCACTGGCCTGAATGTAAAGGGGGAATAGTGGAAAAGATAAAACAACAGCTTATCATGTTGAAACAAATCTTTTTTCACTATGCGCACTGTGAAATACTTTCATATAGACTTAATAATTCCTTTGTAAGAATTTGGGAAATCTCTCCACCTCTCTTTGTTCCCTTAGTCCAAACATTCCCATATTTCCCTCTATGCTATATTTGGAGGAGTAGGAATCTCCAATATATGCTCATATCAATAAATATATTGGATGAGCTGAATATGTTCTGCAATCTGTTTCATACAGCAGCTCTGCTAAAAGGATCTAATGGTCCTTTCTGAGCTTTGAAAGTATGTGAAGCATCTGGCTTTGCTAAGAAAAATGAGGCTAAACTGTGCATCTTTATAAAGCATGAAAGCAGAGTGCAGCACAGCTAAGCTACTGTCAGAAAAGTTACTCTCTTCTTTAAGATAACCTGTCCCCTTTTCACAAAAACCTGGTGTTTGCCATTTAGACAGGGCTAGATAAAGGTTGGAGTTTTTCAAGGGGAGAATTAGATAATTCTGCTGTGTGACTGCAAGCTAAGGCAGTTCTTGGGGCCTTGCCCTTTACCTTGTCCTATCACTGTAACAGAATAAAGAGCTGATCTAGCTCAGGACTTTGACAGTAATCACACGTGAGCAGTTTGGCCAAGATCTGATGTTGCACTTACTGCCAGGTCACGGGGAGAGAAATCTTGAGTTTTTTTCATTTCTTACATCTTACCTGTGCAATGGAAAGACAGCTTAGTCAGTGCTGAACAAATGCCATGATCTGACTAAGGATTTATACAGAACAAGAGAAAAAGAGAAACGTCTTGTTTTAGACACTGGGATGTTTTGGGGCTTCCTTTCAGACTTTAGAGCCATGGAAGTCAGTGGAAGCCCTGCCATAAATTGCAGGGGTCAGGCTCTGTTCTGGGGTCCATCCTCTTGGCATCAACTTTGCAGAAACCCTCTGTGTCACTTCCATGGTGCCATCAGTCAAGGCAGTCTAGGAGAAGCCCCATTGAGCCAGCTCCAGTTATCCAGTTATCCCATCTCTTTTTTGGGCCAAAACTAAGTGGCATCATTGCTGTTTCTCTCCTATGTGGAACTTAACCACATCGGTTAAAGCAATTATAAGGCTATGTCAGAGAGCTTCATTTTGCAGCCTCTTCAAAGACACCTAGACATTTCTTTTGGATGGTGGCTCTGGTTTAGTGTGTGCCCTTTCACCCAGACGAGTCTCTGCTCTGTCTGCAGTGCAACATGATCAAGAGGTCAGGAATAAGCAATACAGTTGCTGTTATTGTAGAAACAAAGCTTAAGTGGCCACAGCTTCAACTGGAAATCCACAAAGGATTTGAGGCAATGCATGAAGCTGTGTCAAGGGAGGTTTAGGTTGGATATGTGGAAAGGTTCTTCCCCCAGAGGGTGGCTGAGCACTGGAATAGGCTCCCCAGGGAAGCTGTCAGAGCACCAAGCTTAATGGAGTTCAAGAAGGGTTTGCACAACGCTCATAGTCACATGGTGTGATTCTTGGGGAATGTCTTGTGCAGGGCCAGGAGTTGGACTTGGATGGTCCTTGTGGGTCCCTTCCAGCTCAGGATATTCTATGATTCTATGATACCCATGGGAGTTCCTTGTAATTTTTAAATCTTTGCAGGTGATCTTTGCTTTTCAGAGGGAGCTGCAAGACCCTGGTTCACCCACCTCTCGACATGCCGGGGTGGGTTTCCCACGGCTGTGCCAGCACCTCCAGCCCAGGCATCCCACTAGGGGTGGCAGCAGGACATATTTGTGTTTATGGATGAAATGGGGCCTCAGGAGGGATATTCCCCTGAGTCCTGCCAGTGCCGTGCAGGCTGTGAGGAGCATCCCACCTCCTCTCCCTGCTGCATTAGTGGGGGCTTTTCCCTTTTCCTTGCAAAACTTTCCTGCAGGGCAGCTGAGGACATGCTGTGGAGGGTAACTGACCCAGGGAGGAGGAGGGAGATGGGGGAGACCATCCCCTCTCCCTGCAGCTGCTGCTGCTGAAGCTGTTCTGGAGCCGGAGCCGTCGATGTGGCTCCCCAGAGTTAGTTGCTCAGCAACCAGAATCAATTAATATGCTTTGCAGAAAGTGCAGGGGAAGCCCGAGCTGCTGTCAGAGAGAAGGCAGGAGGCTGAGGGTGACTCAGGATCCCACTCCTGCCTGACACCCATTCGGTCCCACCCCATCCTCTCCAAACACCCCGTTAGCCACTGTTCTTTTTCCCTTTCTCCTTCCCTACCATACCTAGAGCGTGTGTCCCCAGATCCTTCAGGCAAAGTACCTCCTTGCTCAAGAAGGTTCCTGCTTCGAGGGTTTTGCTTTTAGATCCGATTTGTATTTTTGGGCTATTTGTCAAACCTTCTCCAACACTTTTCTCGAAATTCTAGTATTCATGTTCTTTGGGATGGGAAAGGGGTAGCTGATGTTTTTGTCAGGTGGTTTTAAAGATTCCTCAGGATGAAAA
>NW_008652212.1:58612-81781 GCF_000695815.1 Acanthisitta chloris | reverse complement strand
ATGAAAATGCATCATGTGTGAATGAGGAAAGTTTTTGCCTCTTCCTTTATTACAAATGATCGGCACTGCATATATGAGACCAAAGAGGTAGTACTGATCGTTGTGAAACACCTAGATAATAGAATAAAGGAGGGGGTGTTGTGTTTTTTTTATATCTTATTGTCAACATAGTAATTTCAGGGCTTTGGTAAGGTATTTTTTTTTCTTTTTTTTTTCTTTCTTTCTTTGATTTTCTTTGGAGTCCCTCTGATGACACCGCGAATCTGGCAATGAAGAACTTCTTAGAGCTGATTGGAAATGGCATTGCGGAGCTGAAACTTAACTGGAGGAAATATATCTCCTGAAGAAGAAAATATAATGCACTGTGAGGATCTGACTTCTGGTGAAAAATTCAAGCCTAGAGAAAACTTGTCCGCTTTGTTAGGAAGAATGGGTTGGACAATTTTCTTCAATTCCAAAGGATATCTGAATGCCATGCTGAGCTTAATCTCTGCAGCATGCTCTGTGCTTCTCATCTCTTCCTGATGCACTGCATGGTAAGGCCTTTTTCCTTCCTTTTAATAATAACCATCCTTCTGTTCTGGCAAGAGGTAAAAATAATAGCAATAGTGAAATGAAGAATGAAAAAATATAGAAAGGTAACAAAAGAATGTTTGTTGGTATGGTTGTTTCCAGAAGCAAGTGTCCTGATTGCTGCAGCAGCTTTGTAAGATCATTTCTGCCTGTCTCTCTTGCTCTGTGACAGTGTGTATGTGCCTCTGTGTGTCTGTGCACACCTGTGCTGTCATTTGCTCTTGGACTGGAACATCTGTAACTGTATTGTACATCTTTCCACGCTAAAGAAGATGTTTAGGAATTTGCTTTGACATTTCTCTCTCTTTTGCCTTCCCTCCCTCCATTCCCCTCCTCCTGCCTCCTCTTTCTCTCGCTCTGTTTCTCTGGGGTCATGGTGCTACACCTTCCCTGCACCTCATTCGTGCACTGACCGCTAGAAGGCAAAAAATGGTAAAAGAAATCCCATATAAATGTAAGAATGGTCCTGAATATCACTATCTGAGTAAATAAAAGCTACAGAAAGGTTTTCAAGGTCTGCAAGATTGGAAGATACAGAAGATTTACTCTATTTTGTTTCCATGGGAAACAAATATGAAATGCAGACTTGGATGCTGTGTTTTAGATAGAGTGGGAGGCAGATGCTCTTACACACATCAGAAAACCAAAAAATGACCACTGTGAAATATGCCAGTGTTACTTTGGATGCCCCAGATCATAAAATGAGCAAACTTAGTATAAGGTATTCTCATATGAAGTAATTTTTGTCACGTATTAGCAGAGTGTTGAGAATTATTATAAATGGCTTCAGTGGGTGTTGCAATATTATTTTCATTAACAGCTCTAATGTGGTTTCATCTTCCTGGATGAAAGGTGCTAGGGGAGTGCAAGGATATGTTATTAACTAACTACTCAACTAACTAAAATTTAGGGTCATTATCAAGAAATTGCCAAGCAGATCAGGAATTATACATTGAATGTACTGAGATGGAAGAACACGTTCATTTTCCAGAAAGTCTGGTTTACTTGGATCTGTTTCAGGAATCAGAGTAGAACTAAAAGCAGAGAGAGTTGTGATGTGAAATATATATATTTTCTTACGCATCCTGATTGAAGACTGAGTTTGGAAAAGGAAAAGTTGAGTGGTTCTTGAGGGGTAAACTATGGTAAGGGCCTCACCCCGTTCTGAGGGCAACCCTACACAAATCTGACTGCTTTTGATGGGGCTGGAAATGGAGCAGGAGCAGGTTTGTGTGACAGCTGTCATGGGCTGTCCAGCTGAGTACAGAGGTGACTGGTTCCTGGCAGGAGGTTTTGAAGGTGAGAAAGATACAAAGAGCCAAAGCAAAAAGGCCAGGCCACACCAGGGCTCATGAACAAGAATCAGAGCTTAAATGCTAGTAAAAAAGATGGAATTTTGTGGTAGTTCTCAGTAAATCTCCTCCTTGTGTGATGGAGGACTCCACAAGGCAGTTTGTAAAGAGAGAATGGTAGTGCAGTTTTTTTCAAATCACTGCAGCAGGAGGAAACAGAGATGAACAAACACATTCCTGTAGTGTGTCAATATTTCAGTAGGGTTCAGAGCAACCAGCCTTGATTTTAGGAGTAAAGGTTCAAAACATGTATACATGTGCATAAAAGTAGATATTTTTTTTCATTTTGCTATTTAAAATTTATGAGGAGTGTAAGAACCAATAAGCAAAACTGAGGAAGGACACAACATATACACAACCCATAAAAAAACCAACCCCACAAGATAACTCCCCTCCATCTTCACTGTTGAAAGAATATCTTTCTTGTGGAAGTTGTCCCCTCAGCTCTCTATGTGAACAAGGACTGCATCTTAAATATGTTTCCCATTTCAAACCTCTCGTCACATCAGCACTTCTATGTCAGTCATTGGGGCAATTTACATGAGTGTTACTGCTTAACCCCAGTTGGCTGCTTGCTCCCTCCCCACCAGTGGGATGGGAGAGAGAATCAGGAAAACAAAGGCCAGAAAACTCATGGGCTGAGACAGCTGAACAGGTAAAGCAGAATCCATATGCACACAAGCAAAGTAAACCAAGGTATTCCTCCACCACTCCCCATGGGCAGGCAGGTGTTCAGCTGTCTCCAGGCAAACCAGGCTCATGAATAGTGGTTACTTGGGAAGACAAATGCCATAATTATGAATATTCTTCTTCCCCTTTTCCTTCTTCTTGTCCAACTTTTATGTGCTGAGTATGACACCATATGGTACGGGATATTCCTTGGGTCAGTTGGGGTCAGCTGTCCCAGGTGTGTTCCCTCCCAACTCCTTGTGCACCCCCAATCCACTTGCTGGTGGGGTGGGGTGCAGCAAAGGCCTTGGCTCTGTGGAAGCACTGCTCAGCAAGAACTAAAACATCCCTGGATTATAAACACTATTTCCAGCACCAAACATAGCCTCATACTAACTACTAGAAAGAAAATTAACTCTATCCCAGCCAAAGCCAGAACATTCTCCACTTCTCGTTCCACACCACTTACATCATGCTCAGGTCCCACAGTGTTCAATACATCCTTATTAACCACCATCCTCCTTCCCATCTTAATATGTAACCTGCACATATCATTCCCTTAGTCTATGGGCCACCCTTGTGAAATGTCCAGAGACGTCCACGAAATGTCCATTGAGCTCATTTAGTCCATGACTTTGGGCTCCATCTCTTACAGTGGTCACTCAGGACAGGAAAGGTCAAAACTAGCACAGTGAGTAAGAACTACTCATGTGAATAAATTCTGCAAGGTTTTATAAGACCAGGCTCTTTGATTGTCATGGCAACAGATTTACTAGGCTTCGGGCATAATTGGTATTTCCCTTCTAAACAAAATCATTTTTCTTTTTTCCTATGTGAATCCTTTTGCCTTGTAATTAGAGCAAGAAAAATAGGTTAATTACATTCCTAAAGATCATGCAACTGTGCAGATACATTGTTAGTGAAAAATCATCAGAGTATGCACAAGTTTACCTTTATTAGTGGCCTCAAAGCAAAGTGTATTATTATTGGGATCATTCATTGCCTTATTATTTTTCTGATGGTATTAACTTTGCTACTAGGTATTGTCATTTTTTTTTCAGGAACCTAAAAACCCAAAAAGTTCATTTAAAACATCAAGGATCTCACAGAAGTACTCAATATTATTAGGTTCAAAGCTTACCAAGTTTTTTACTACATTAAATAGATTCAGCTTTTAGTTAATACATGATATTTAGCTCTTTATTTGATCTAGGAACGTGTTTATCTTCAGAGTATTGAAAACATAATTATGAATATCTAAATTCATCTAAATATGGAATCATAATTACAGTAAAATTCATACAGAATACAGATATACATTGGAATAGGAAGCATAAAATCATCTGGATTTTATTTCCCTGAGCAATTTTGTGTGCTTACAAATGTCTATATTGCTAGGATATATGTTACATAACAAGTAGTATTTCCTTCACTGTCTTTTGTAAAGAACAGTTCTTTTGCAGAACACATTTCATAGGAAATTTTTCACTAGATTATGCATTAAGGAAGAAAGAAAAAAATTACAAAAATCAAACATTGCAACTTTTCATATATATCCAGAGCATTAATGCAAGAATAGGTTAATTTGTTTCTTTTATCACTACAATATACATAGGAAAATAGTGGATTGGTTTTTGGAGTGTGATTTTGAGAGAGAAGGGTTTACATGATACAGAATGTTCGTTCTCTTCGGCAGATTTCTGTCAATGATTTGCTGTGACTTCAAACTCTTTAGTGATAATTTAAATCATTTAAACACTTGCACAACAGCTGCATTTTGCTTTCTTTGTCAATCCTAAAGCTAGTAAAATTAGCAATTTCTTTTTCTTTAAGATACTACTCGGTAAAGGTTTGTTGCTGAGATCACCTGCATTTCATTTCAGTCCCTTGAACTGTTTCCTTAGATAAACTGTGTGAATTAAAGTTTGAACCATCTGCATTGTGAGGAAAGTTATACTGAGCAGTGGAAATGCTTTAAACACTTGCACCAACTATTTCTAGTCAAGAAAAATGTGCTTTAAAAATATATCACAGAAGCAGTTCCTACACTTGGAATACCTTGAGCTGTCTTGATTCAAAAGCCTGATTTTTGAAAGGTCTGCGAAAAAAAAAAATCCCAAAACAAAACTCAAATGAGTCTCAAAGTTTTGTTGTTTAAAATGTAAATGTCCATAGAAAGAATATTTTTTGGTCCAGAAATATCAGAAGATCAGCAGAATGGAAAACTGAAAAAGGCAATGGAAACACTGATTTCAAAATGACACAACATTTCATTTTAACAGTTTTCATCAGACTTTCATTTGTTGCAAGAAATTGTACTGATATCTCTTGATCTGCTTTGCTCTGTGAAATTTTGCAACATTTGATTTTTATTGCTGGGTTAGGTTTTTTTGACAGGGAAATGCTTTCTTTCAAGTTTTTTCCTTGATCTTTTATGGCCTTCTCAATATTTATTGGTTCTTACAAGTCAGGTCTTTAATTAGAAGCTTTCTGAATGGTCATCTTTAGCACTACATATTGCACAGCCCCATATTGCTGATACTGAGCAGCAGTTCTTACCAGGTCTATGGTAGACATAATCTCTGATGGCGATTCCCTCCCTTAATTCTTCTTGTGTCTTCAACAAAAAGCTCTTTTGCTGAGTTTTACATGCACCAGAAGTAGTACTTTCCACTACACAAACCTTCAAGAGGCCTTCAAAAGGCATGCAGGCAAAGAGTAGAATTAATCTAGTATTAATATCCTTATTAAATAGATAAGGAACTGAGGAACAAAGAAACTGCCCAAAGCAACAGTGGCAAGGGAAGAGTTCGGAATTGAACCCAAATGTCCTTATTCTCAGTTCACCACTGGCCCTGCAAGGTTGCTCTTCATTTTGTTTTTTTTTTTTTTTTTTTGTGCTTAATGACTTGCATTTGGACTTTTAAGTTAATACTAGTTGAAGTATCAAATGTGAAAGGGAATTACTGATGCGTACTTCCTTTCCAGTCTGACACAGTTGTCCCAAAAATTCTTTTTTCTCTCCTGAGCCATTCTGTTGGAATGTAACCATTAATTATGTAATTGCTTCACTACACAGGGGAAGTAGCTCCTAGATTAAACAGAAAATTACTAAATAGAGATATCCTAAACACGTCATACAGGGGGATGTACATGTGTATCTGTTTATGCTGACAGGGTTTAGGGACAACCGTGGGGCTATGTAATGGTTTGGAAGGCTCTTGGTAAATGAATCAGATTTCAACACAGAAAAAAAATCCAGTTAAAACGTAAAAAGACTTTTGATTTGCTATCTAGAATTCACACAGGTCATTATGAATCCAACACTTGTGGGGAAAAGAGATGACACAGAAAATATGGTACCTAACAGGAATTCTTACTAACCCTGGTATGTCTCCTCTGGTCAAGGTAATCTTTTGGTTTTTATCCTTTTTTATGTGAAAGGAAAAGGTGGTTTGCATGGAAAGTACTTAGCTGCTAAAATTACATGTGAAGCTGGGGGAAAACATCTGACTTGGCATCTTAGTACAAACTGAGAAAAATTTTGTATATGTCAGGAAGGAAAAATAGCTTTTTGCCAATGTGCCAGAGTTTTGGAATGAGTTCTGCAGCAGAATATCCCAGAAGCTTACGTGGCATCTGCCTCACTTTGGTCTATTCGTGCAGCTCCAGGTGTTACATACCTCTGGATGCTACAGGTACTGTACCTATCCAATTAATGGCATATTAAGGTAGAAGAATATGAAAGTCTGATTAAAGACAGTACTTCCAGTGGAAACCTCATCTCACTTGGGTTTTATTCCTGAGAAATGTTAAGAGGAGAACTTAAACTGCATCAAGTATGCTCTTTTTTTTTTTCCTGACTGAACTTTTTTGCTGGCTTACAAGGGAAAAATGTTAGAAAGGAATGCTTTAGTCAATATATACTCCATTAGAGTGAGCAATTACCTAATTTTCTTCAAAATCCTGTTCTCCAGCACACTGAGCTTGGGGCAGCCCTCCTGGCTCTAATTTCATGCACAGTGATGGTGCACAGGGGTGTCTCCAGTCTCCCTCAGTCCTCCATCCTAAACTAGACCTAATGTTACCTGTAAATATTATAAAAGGAGTTCTGAAAGTGTTTTCCAGTCAAGATGGCAATTTTTTCCCTGGAACCTTGGATATTAGAGTCCATAAAAGTGCTTAAGTTCAAACATGTGCTGATGTTTAAGAACTTAACATGTGCCTCCTAGTTTTGTTTTAAATCAGAGGGAGTAAGGGATCCATATACCTCTGAGGGTATGAGCATGGGATTTATAATATTTCATTGTTTTCTACAACATGAATAGGTCAGGAGAGTAAGACTAAATATAACAGTTGGGTAATTATTGAACTTTGACAGGTAAAGTGTTTTTTGTTTGGACAAGAAATATTGGAGAACAACTCATCAACATAAAGAAAGCAAGATAAAGAATGAATTTCATTCATTGTAAGAGCCTCAGAGGATATTAATGCAGCCTATATTCTTAACTTCTGACTTCTGAAAATCTGTGACTTAACATTTTATGCATATGTCTGTAGATACTGAAAAGCATCACTTTCTCCTCCATGTGAAACTTATACATTTGATGAGAAAAATGAGTTTACCTTGACACATCCTCAAACCTAGTGATACCATCTGTAAAGTGAGATGTCACTAAGCTATGTTAAAGGTGCCAGAAACTTTCCTTTAGGAAAGACAAATCTAATGTTTGAAAACAAATCCACAAAACCTTTTGGAGAGGAACCTGATGACAGGACTGTTTAAAACCTATGACCTGTGTGTTGTTGGAATTCCATTTTTACCTTGTGCCTAAACAAAACAAATGGTTGAAAGGTTTTTGTTCAAGTATTCACAGTAAATGTAGCTTTCTCTGAATACAGAAACAGTACAAACTGCTTAGCAGGAGAAGGTAGGATTTTGGAAGGACTTTTAAAGCATTTTGGCTCTTAATGGATGACCACAATGGCCCTTAGGATAGTATTATTTCTGTGCAGCTGAACATAGTACTTGTTCTCTACGTGTATTAATGAAAGATGGAAAACAAAACATTCCTTTAAGGAAGAGTCATCCATATCAGTGATGTCCTATCCATTTGGTTTGGATTCCTGTTGTTTCATCCTGTAGCAAATTCTTTATGTTGCATCAAAATGCCCTGGAGCTTGGCACAGCTGAATGGCTTCTCCAAACACTGCTGTACAATCTACATTGTACCTGCTCCTTTGGAGCCATTCTGAGGTGTTGTTGACCTGGTATAAAGGTAACAGCATCTTTGACATTTATTTATGTAATTCTCAGTGTGTTCCAATGTGTCATGTCACTGGGAATACCCTGACTGTGTAATGTGATGTATCTTGTTGTATGGTTTTAATATCACTAGAGCATCAGAGGTGATTGAGGACCAGTTTGTCTATTACTTCTGTTCCTCATTGTTATCCCTCAAATTCTGCATCTCTTCATGTGCTTTCAAATGGAATTTTAAGGGATCACTGTAAGCTGTGAGTCTATTCATTGTCCCCATCCTGAAAACGATGCAATGGGTGTTTAGTGCAGAAAAACTCACAGAGTATCTGCTCCATCCATTTGTGCTCAACAGAAAATAATTCCAGTTCTCCTCAATGAATTTTAGTAAATTAGTAAAAGACCACAAGCCTCATCTGCAATGTTTCACAAGAGGAAATAAACCAAAAGCATCACTAAAAAAACCCCAAAACCATAAGTAGACCATGCCTAATGTTACAGACATAATCCTACAATAGTGTTGCTGAATATAACTCCAAATCCATTTGTGATCACTCATCTGGCTTTCAGTAGATTTAGGAGTATATGAAGAAGACACACCAAATGGGCATCACAGGGATTATAACATCCAGAGCACCAGTGCTCCTTACCTCACAACCTGTTGCTACCCATGGCCCTTGCTGGAGCATCACATGGAGGTGCAGCATCTCCTGCCAAAGTCCAGTCACACGTGAAGAGAGAAATAACCTTTCTGGATTCCTGCAGGTTAAGCATGTGAGTAGAACAGTGTGAATGTGATGCAGACTGACAGGATCAATAAGCAATTTCCTTCATAAAACAGAGACCTTCCTGACATCAGTTAAAAATTTTTACCAAGTTACAACACATGAATTACTGTATATTTAAAGGATCTGGTGTCATGTCCTCCTTTTTGCCCACACCTTTCTAGCAGACACCTGCACAGATTCATGTTCTCTTGATCCTTTTTCTTCCCTATCCCAGTCCATGTGAACACACGCAGCTAAATACTGTGATGGTGTATCTGGATACATCTATCCATTGCATGCCTCTCACCCCTTCAGTGCACACATGCATATGATCCTCCTGTGAAGACACACGTGACATCACACCCTGTCCTGCCTCTCCAGAGAGCTGATCTCACAGTCTCCTGTGCCTATGGACAACTCCCCAGCCCTTAGTGATACTGCTAGGGTCAGACCCCTCAGCTGCATGAATGATATGTGCACAAATGCTGTCTCCCTGGTAACTAAACAAAACAGCCAGCATGGCCTCATGGGCCATGTCTATGTCTCACTTTGTCTCTTGGTCTATGAGCTCTGTCTGCATGACCTTGTGGGCCACATCCATCACAGATCTTCCCTGCTCCTCAATGCAGAGCCCAAGTTCTGTGCACAGGACTCAGTTTTCACACATGTGGTGATTGCTACTGCTTTTAGAAACAGATCCCATTGAGATGAGCTGAGATGCTTAAGAGAGCTATAGATCCCATTGAGATGAGCTGAGATGCTCATCTCAATGGGAGCATTGGGTAAGGAAATTGCAACCAGGTAGGACTTTTCCACTTCAGCTGCTTGGTTTGCTTTACACTGTGGGTGTGAAAGGCAGTGCTTTGCACATGAATGAGCCTGTGTCCTCGGCGCTGGGGTGAGAGCTCATCCTTCTTGTGATTGCCAGAGCTGGTGTGAATTGTAGAGAAGCCAGGATAGAGCACTTAAGATAGTCCCCTCAGTCTCAGTTCCCTACAGACACAAGAGGCTGGGACCAAGCTGCTATCTGATTCGCACTTTTCTCCTGGTCTGGAGATATGAAGTCCTACCCCTTCTTCTACTTTTACAAGATTTAAAGATGCTGGGCTCTCCTGGAAGTCAGGTTACAACCCCTGTGTGAGTCAGCTTCCAGATCTGTTTGTCAGGGCTACTGAACCTTGCTTGTGTGTCCCAAGGTGAGGATTAATCTGTTAATGTTTGTAAAAAGCTATGTAAATGATCTGTATCATGCTGACAGGTCAAGTACTGCATTGCTCACTGGCTGCTCTTCCTGACAGCTTAAGATATATGCCAAACAATGTCTATGCTTTCAGAAGATGTTCACTGATGTAGTTTGACTGGCTTAACCCTCTCAGGATTTGGCCTTACTGCTTCTAGCTTACTGACTGGGAGATAAAGCACAAATATGCAAAGCTGGTGCTTTTCACATAACCTAGAATACAATACAGACATTGATTTATGCTTTTACAGGACCATGAGCTCAAAGGAAACCTCTTGGATCTATTACAGCACATGTACAATTCAAGTCCTGAAGGACACATGGAAAGCAATGAGGCTGAGCAGAGCTCAGTGCTCTCCTTGGCTGTGGGCAAGAGGCAGAAGCAGAAGCTGCTTTAGAAAGCCTTTGGCAGGATTTTGCCCTGCTGCACCTGCAGGAGCTGCAGGTGCCCAGAATGGCTGTGAGGCTTAGCACAAGCCCCTCCAAGAATGCCAACCCTACCCGAGGAGTGTGTGCTTAAAATTTGGGAGCCTTTTTGTCCCGTGCTTATCACATAGATTGCAGCTAAGATCAGTTGTTGAGATCAGGGTCTGACAGGAGTAGATACTGTACAAATGATAAGAGGAACAGCCTCTTCTACTGAATTTAATTCCAAGTGAATGCAACTTCCATAACTAACTCTGCAGCATGCAGAACACCAAAAGGTGAGTAACTGGTTTCAGTGGCTGCTGGTCCCAGTTATCAGCATTACATGTGGATTTTTATGTTGACGTTGGTATTGATGATTAATACTTTCATTATCTTTAATACCTTTTCCAGTGAAGATCATTCACCACTGATCTTTTCTGATGTCTTTGTTGGTGTAACTATACTTTTCATTAAATACCTAAGCTAGAAAGTGATGCTGCAGCATTATGCAGGGGCTGCTCTTGGTGCAATCTGTTACTAAACAAGACTAGGACAGCCAAAAGAAAGGGACTTTCTGTGAATCTTCATTTTCCTATGGTTCTCTTCTTTGGGGTTACTGGAGATGATAACTTACTAGGTGGGTCATTTTCAGGGACTAACACAGGGATATGGGGTCAAAACATATGCTAGCAAATTGGGTGACTAAGTTATTAAGAAATATATTTTGTTTCTGTCACTATGGCTCATCTGGGCAACTTGTGCTTTCAAAGCCTAATTCAGTACCTGGTGGAGTCAGTGAGAATTGTGGCACTGATTTTTAGCCCAGTGGGATCACTGGTTTCATCATCACCACTGGTAAAAGTTGCTGTGGTAGAAAATACGAACATAATGTGGTTTTGCACTTTGTTTCTTCACCTGAAACTTACTTTCCATTCCTTTCCTACTTCAGACATTTATCTGCCACATACCTGGGGCTTCAGCAACTCTTCATCTCCACTGGTATGCAAAGAGCTGCTCCACAACTGGGCATTTCCAAGATTTAGCACACCTCATTGAGTTTCTCTCAAACAGCCTGTTTATCAGCCACAAAATTCCATGAAAATGATTGATAATGAAAGGAACTGATTGCTTCTTGCTCCTTGTAAAGTGACAGCACATCTCCATTTAGGGTCTTTGTTTACACTTGTACTACAACCTGTATAAGTGTACTCAGCTGGCATTGGTCTAGCTGGAACAGGCAGGGGAAGGATCATCAAGCATGGGCTTCAGAGTGCATCTAATGGGTATAGCATGACTGTGGCTGTGGTTTCAGCTGCTCTTCGTGGGTGGTGCAGGCCCTTCTACTTTCTAGGAGACTTCTGCTCCCTTCTGGCTACGTGTGAGCTACCTCAGACATGGTTATGTGTGCAGGAGTCCTGTAACTGTAGCAGAGAAAGAGTTGATATCAGTCACAAATGACTGCAAGATAGAATGGGATGAATTTATAAGTCATGTTTGGGAGGTTTTAAATACCTTGTTAACTGTGCTGTTGAAAAAAATGTGTAGTTTTAAAAAATAATGAAGACCAAACATCTGTAAATCTTCCCTTGATCCAATGGCTACATTCTAGTGTTTACAGTTTTGACAGCAAAATGACACAGGAAAAAGAAGTCAAAATTAGCATTTACAACTCAGGGATGAGAAAACAGAAGGAAGACAGCAGAGAATTCTGCTAACAGAGGATTATGGCTCTTGAGAGAGGGCAATGTGCCATCTATAAAGCACAGTAATTTTTGCAAATCCTTGTTTTCCTGTTTGGCAATTACCACCTGGCAACAGTGAGGGAGAGGCAGCCCATACAGTGCTTTGACAAGATGGAAATCCTGTGCTTTTAACAAAATGTTTAGTAGCTCTGCACAGCATCCTCCAGGCAGCACATACCTGGGGAGAGAGTGCTAACATGAGGGAAGACAGAGATGTTTTTTCTCAGCGTCAGGATTGGCCATGCTGACCATCTTCCCAACTGCACAGCGTGTCCCTGTGCTCACAAAGGTGCCATTGGGACCCCAGAGGTACTAACTCCCCAGTCCCCACCTGGTGCTTTGGCCACTCAGCCATCCTTCCTGTGATAGACAACAGCATCCAGCACAAATGTTATTGCATGTGCAGTGTGGAAGAGTTTATTCTTAACTGGTTGTGCAGTGTACAGAGGGTGGCACAGTCCCCACACTGGTAGAGCATGGTGTACATGCAGGTACCTATGGCAAAGCTATTCTGTTCTTAAATATTTGCAAATACCTGCATGTGTTGAAGTGCTGTGCATTTGTAAGTCATGCACATTTTCTCCTCAGTAATGTTTGCTTTAGCCCCAGGGAGAGTGCAGAGCATAGCTGTGACCAGAATGGATGACTTCATCGGAGGAGGGAAGTTACCCAGCTCACTGACAGATTTTTATGAAGGGTTTCCCAAAGCCAGCCTGCAGCACCGCATCACTACAGATACGCTTTTGACATTTGTAGTCCAAGAAGCAGCAGTATTCAAAGTAAAACACTGCCAGTGGGTTTCCATAAAAAGCCTGATTCTTGGATTATTTGTGGGGATTTGAATGTAGCTATGAGTTGTACAACCCTAAGCTTTCTCTTGGAAGGACTCGACCAGCCTACATCTGTCTTTCTTTCCGCCCCCGCCAAGCACAGTGAGCTGCAGCAGCTCTGCAAGCTCCAGGGAAGCAAGGACTGGAGTAAGGAAGAGGAATTTAGGAGCAATTGGAAAAGAGAGAGACATGAACTCTGGAAGAAAGACTCAGGACTCCTCTGAATGTTTTCCTTCAGAAATAAGCTAAAAAATGCTCCTAGCCAAACCTTACCTTCCTGAAAAACAGGCAGAGTTAATTTATTCTCCATAAAATAGTTTATCCCTTTGGAAAAATACCTGGAGTCTCTCTCAGCCATGCAGAAAAGATTGCCCAGTTTTCCTATGGCTTCTGCCATAGGTCCTAGTCTGACTACAGGCATGAAATGTAAGTAAGTGTAATTATGATACAGTCAGATTTGTGTCTCCCCAGACAGGTTTTAAAGTAACAAAAAGAATATAAATATTGGATCTACGGAAAGAAAATGCCCATTATTAAAATCAATCCACAATCTAGTACCATGGAAAAGCTTTCTTCTTCAACACAGCAGTCAGCCCCGCTGAGATTTTAAATTGGAGTTTGTCTAGTGTAACTCTCACTTTCTATTTAAAAAGCAAAGCCAGAAGCATTAAACTTTTTGTCTTGGGTTTTCAAAATACAGCAAAGCTAATATAATTGTTGTACTAATGAAGAGTTAGGAGCTTTTAGGCTCTCCATGTTTTGGCAAAGATGGGTTACGTCTTTTGATTCATGGAATCAGATATTTCGCAGCATAAATTTGCCACACTTTTTCTCTTCTGAAAAAAATCTTCATCCCTCCCTCTCCTATGGACCATTTGGCATGGCTTTTTGGGCTGTAGCTGCCTGTGCTTCTCTCCAGAGCTGGCTGCATTTCAGTCACCAGTCACTGTGCAGAGCTGTGTGAATTATTGGAGTGTATTTGGCATCTGGAGTTCTAAGGGATTGAGAAGTATGGTTCATATCTCAGACAGCAGCTTGAAAGGCTTCCAGAGATGTAGAGCCAGGTCCGGGGTCTGACTGAGGCAATGCCCATGCCAAACTCAACAGAAAAATTCTGTGGGTGACAAAAGGATGTCTTATTGGACCCACAGCATGAACAACATGGCTTTCAGGGTCAGAATAAAAAAGAGTGGTTTAGAAGGTGTCACAAACTCCCAGTCCTATGAGGAGACCAAGGGTCAGTTATGCCTCCTGTGTCAGTGATGTTTGGGATAAGGTTAGGACTGATAGGACAAGCAAAGTAGGACTTAGCTTGAATTGTTGTGTGAAAGCAATTAACCAGCTGGGGAATCTTTGGAGAAAAATTACTTCAAACAATGAGAAATCTTTGGGAGACTGTTTTTGTATCAGGAGGAAATTGAGAGGAATTTAGTTCAAGGATGTGTTTCTGAGTTGTGTTAATTTATTTTCATTCGTCATTGGCATTAACACTGGATTGACAGGACAGTATCATTATTAATGATTCATTCATCTTCTCTAGCAAAATAGTCTGTATAATAGCAAAAAGAAACCTGCACATTTTATTTGGTGTTTTTTGTGCCCCTTCTTGGAGTCTCTAGAGCCATAGATCAATTGCTAGTGTTTAGTGACCTTCTGCCCAAAAGTGTAGGGCCTGTGGGTGGGTCTTCTTCTATGGCTGGCACTTGTGCAATGCATAATCTAAGATGACACTGACCCTTTCAGCCTTATGGGGATAATATTCTCAGCACGATGAATTGTTCTTGAATGTTTTTTTCAGTGTACTGTGTTACATGCCCGAACATTTTTTTTTCATCTTGAGCGTATGTCCTACATTTCCTCTCTGCTCTTTTTGTTGCATGGGTTTGATTGTAGCCAACAGCAAAGGTCAAAAGACATTTTACTGTTTCTATTTCTATGTTTCTGTTAAGCTGGATTAAATTGTTGGTGCTGCAAAGTGACTTTATAAAAAGCTTATGCTGCAAGACTTCACCCAGTATAAACTGGAGCTGAGCTGCATCAGTTTAAACCAGAGAGACAATGTGGTCCAAAGAACAGGGTGCTGATCTGGAAACTGTGAAAAAAGAGTTTGGTTCTCTGGAGCTTCAGTGGGCAGCTTCATGAATTTAGATAGTTTCTCATCTTGCTGTGCCTCGGGTGTTCTGGATGGGTGGTAGAGTGACACTGTACTTTAAAGCACTTTGCACATTCAATTTTTCAGTCACATAGTCATTCTTTTCACACCTAACACTAATCAGTACAAGTGCCTGCTGAATTTACATTACAGATAGGTTCTGAAATCATAATATCTAAGGATGGTATGGTATCCTCCAATAGGTTAATTATGTTTACCAGTGTCTGAGTAGTCACTAGAACATGTCATTTCTCAGTCCAGAATTGAAGCAGCACTGAGTTTTGTCCTTCCATTTCTTTCCTACACAGTGAAGCAAATCCAGACATTCTCTTGGACTATGAATGATTCTGATCAGCATTTTCATGTTGACCTGAACTAATATTTAGTTCAGTCTTTTAAATTAGCCCTCAAATAGGCTTTGGAGAAGTATGGCCTAAGTGTCTTTTTTGTTTTTGTGGTCTTCTTAAATATTTGTGGGTTTTTTCCCCCCTATTTATTAGAATTTCTTTAAACATCATGAACTGAAAAGACCTGAATATCTCTGCTATGATTAGTGTTCATTTCCCAACTTTGCTTCATGAGGAAAGTCCTTTCTCTCACCAGTGTCTGAAGAACAGGTCTGCCATCATCCATGGGCATTAGAGGGTCCATAAGATGCTTTTTCCTCACTGGTGTGCTCATTTCTCCCAGTCATTTCATCTCATCACTCCTTGATGCTGCCTTAGAGCATGAAAAGGGAAGAAACATAGAAACATCTCCTCAGAGGATCATTTGGCTTTAAAAATGCAAATAGAGCCAAATGGAAACTTTACAAATGTGAGCAAAGTATCTTAGTGGGGAAAGCATCCGTCCTATAGGGATGGTATGACAGCTGCTGGCATAAAACCCAGGTCTGTGTGAACATGCAGAATATCTTGGGCAACAATTCATAACAGATAAACACTTTGTTTTGAAAGTAGAGTTGAAAGAAACCTTATCCAATCTATTGTTTCTAGGTGATGTGCTATTCATTTACTTATCACACCAGTTCAGTGGGACTCAGTGCTCTCCCTGTGTGTTGTAAGGATTCTGGGACTTACACACAATCATTTCCAATGACCACTTTTGCATAATTCAGACACTATGAATATTTTATTTATTGTTAGCAGCCCTTTATTGCAAGCAATATTTTAAAAGAATCCATTATATGTAAAAAAAAAAAAAAAAGTGAGGGTTAAATTTGGCTCTCTGTTCTGGGGGCATAAATCCAGATTAGCTTTCCTTTTAGCAGTAATTTTATTCAAGGTTTTGTGAACAGAATTTGACTTGGTGTCCATTTAAGAAAAATTTAGCAAAATATACAATTCTCTCCCTAAATCCTTGTGAGGAATTACCAAATTGCTAATGAATACTCTTAATTATAAAAAAAAAAAAAAGGAGTGAAATATTTTCAGGTTTGTGGCTATGTTCTTGGTCTTATTCACATTTTATGTGGTCACTGTTTTAAATTACTGGCACTACATTAGAGTATGTCAAGATGCATCATACAAACAGATACAATTTACCATGACCTTGAGGCAACATGATGTGTATGTTGCATTGCATTAGCTATCAAAATATGTTCCTTATATAGTACAGTACCCACTGCAGACAGAGAAAGACCATGGGTGGTTAGGCATACTGTACAGAGTTGGAAGACATATGCAAATAATCTCTGCAGATCTACAGCCACATCAGTTGTATCTTTTAAAGAGAATAAGCTATAGGGAAAAAAAAAAAGAATCCAAGTGGCTTTTCTCCATATGCAATGTGACGTTGTTTGCTAAACAATGGAAACCTCTGCAGCTCAGGAAGCTCATAACTGTGAGGGTGACTGAGTGGGGGAACAGGTTGTACAGAGAGGTTGTGGAATCTCCAACCTTTGCGATACAGGAAAACTGTCTGGGCATGGTCCTGGCCAACTGGCTGTAGGTGATCCAGCTTGAGCAGGTTTTGGACCAGGTCACCTGCAGCGGTCACTTCAACCTCAGCCCTTCTGTGACTCTGTGATATCTGCAATTCCTAACCACGAACACTTGCTATAGCACTCCACCAGTGGCTAGGCAATCCAACTCTTCCCAAGCTCCTTTCTTCACTGTGCATCCCGATCACCTTGCCAGAGCATCTGGTCAGTTCATGTTGACATTTTCACTCCCAAATCCCACTTCTCTGCTGTGCCACAGAGTTCTACCCTGAGCCCTGAAGAGATGATGTGTCACCTTGTTCTTGTGTTTTCCTAATGTTTTACTCCTGGCACAACCAGCTTATTTCCCCTGGAGCAGGGAACTTGTGCAAGCCTAGCTGCCACCTCTCTCCCATGCCATGCTTGCTCAAAGCATGAGCCAGAGGGGCAGCTGCTCCATGGATCGAGGCCCTGGCCTGCCCAGCTGTGCCAGGTTTGTGCAAATTGACCTTCAGCAACACGCTTCAGCCTTCTGTTCTTCCTCCCTCCCTTTCCCATGCTTCTTACTGTTGTAATTTTGTAAGCTGCTTGGGCTAGGTATCATTCTCGGTATCTGTGTCTGGTTTCTAGCCCAGACGTCAGCAGGGGTTGCCGCATGCTGCTGCAATATAAATGACTAATGATGATGATGATAAAAGGTGCAGGAGTTGGTTGCCTGGAGTGTTACCCTACTTTGATAACTTTGTTTTTGAAACTAGCTTTTTCCTCCAGTTATCTGTTATTTTAGCTTATTAGGCTTAATATTTTAAAACCGGCAAGGGATTTTCAGCTGCCTCCGTTTTGGAGTGTTCATCCCAGGACTTTGAAAGAGGCTTTGAAATTGTCAGAGTTTGGATGGTGCCAGTAGCCTTCAGTGTGAATTTCAGGTTATTGGCACCTTTAAGAGTCACCTGCAACTGTGTCCTAAAAGAGGCATTCAATAGAGAAGTGATCTATT
The DNA here is from genome assembly GCF_000695815.1 of Acanthisitta chloris. Classification (NCBI taxonomy): domain Eukaryota; kingdom Metazoa; phylum Chordata; class Aves; order Passeriformes; family Acanthisittidae; genus Acanthisitta; species Acanthisitta chloris. The sequence goes on along the minus strand of NW_008652212.1, from coordinate 63,870 downwards.
TTTAAGTTTGGGCTGATATAGGTAATAATTACACACAAAACAGTATGTGAAAAGAACATTATCAAGGTTGCACAGCTCAGCACTTGAAGCTAAGAAATGCTGCAAGCAAAATTGTCTCTACTCCATTAATTTGCCACCTTGCACAGGTGCATCAGTCACAGACTATTTTTGCCCAGGATCTGAGTCTCGCTTGGCGCGCATAATAGATGACACAGTTTGTGAGTTCAATACTTGATTTTCTTTTCAATGCATAGTTCAGACTCTGCTGTGAAGGCAAAATTATTTCCTGCTGGGACATTCCAGGGTGTTCCACCGTGCAGGTCCTTGCCACGTGCAAACACTGACTAATTTCCATATAGGGCACCTTAATAGCAATTCTAAGTATCATTTGTCCCTCATGCAGGTGGGAACTTAAGGCAAAAAAGAGCAAGATTACAAGTATCCATAATTGTGGGTGCCTGACATAATTTTTTTACCATCCCTGGAGGTTTTCAAGACAAGACTGGATGTGGCACTTCGTGCCATGGTCTAGTAATGACGGTAGGGTTGGACTTGATGATCTTTGAGGTCTCTTCCAACCTGGTTGATTCTATGATTCTATGATTCTATGACCTACCTTGCAGCACATACTGCAGCTTCCATTAGCTTCCCTTACACTATTTGCCCAGCACTCACCACTTTCAGCTACTCCATCCCCAGGCCCAAGGCAGACAGATAGACCAGGGGAGCAGCTTTGAAAAGTGTGGTGTGATCAACTTGTCCTGTTCCTCAGAGCAGCGTCTCACGCCTGCAGACAAAAGACTGCTGCTCCTCTTCTCAGATTCTCCTGACACCTTTAAATTCTGGGCAAAAAAAATAACTTGAAGCAAACTACAAGAAAAAGCTTTTTTCTTTATTTTCTCTTCTTCCATGGCAAACGCACAGTGCTCTGACTGAAGCTGGAATTTAGTGCTTTGCTAAAGCCTATCCGATAACACATGAAGAGAAGGAGCCTGAATTCATTCTGGATCACCATTAGTTGTGCCATTTTTGGATGGTCTTTGTTAATTAATTACAAAAAAAAACCCAAGTAATTTTTTTTTAAAAAGCCAAATGAAAACCTTCCGTGGTTCAGATTTTCATATTGACAACTATCAATGTCATTTCAACTGATTAGAGTGTTACAAAGATGCTTTGAGTTAAGAGAGTAATTAACCAGGAAAATAAATTACAAGAGAGATAATTTCCTTCACCAAACTGATCACTTAAAAAGATAAATATATTTTCAGATGCACAAAACCTTCTTCAGCACTTAAATCAAGCCATTTCAGCCACAGTGGAATTAAGAATGTGGTCCTTGCTTCAGAGTGGAGATACTTGAGTGTTTCATAGAAAGGGTTGCCAGGTTTTTATGTGGATAAAGCAATTGGTTTCCAAGCACCATTCCTGTAAGCAGCAGAACTGGTGATTTTTTTTCCCCGAAAATATTTTCCCTGAGACAAATGGCTGGATAGCATCATTTCCAACCAAACAATTGTAATTTTAGAAAGTTATAAAAAAAACTGAACTGAGCTTCCTAAATCAGGAAGCATCAGCTGGCTACAATTATTTGCAGTGTCCCTTAATGTAGCCATTATAAATAATTAATTTTGGAATAAAGATATATATGGAAGCAAAAGCAGAGATTTCAGACTTTACAGATTGTTGTTTTATCCACACACTGCAGCTCTTTCCTGGAGAAGCTCTACTGTTACATCCCTCAGGCTTCTGAATGCTCTTCTGGTGCACGTTTGTTTTGGAGGGAGGTCACATCTGAGGCAAAGGTAGCTTGATCCATTACAGGCCAAATTATGTTTTGGCCTTGGCTGAACTTAGAGATATTATATAGCAACAAATTAATATAAATTTGTGTCACTTTTGCTTCTTTTAATACTTCTTAAATGTCTTTGAAGCAGCTCAGTTTCCATTCCAACATGCAGCAGTGAGGGCAGATCTTCAAATTGCTTTTGACAGAGGTTATGTGCCTTCTGGCAGATAACAGAGACCTGTCTTTCTCTGAGACTTGGATATTGCATTTTTTCCTTGTACAGGGCTTCAACATATTTTTGCTCCTAAAACAGCACCCTGGAGATGCCCTTGAAATAGAAAAGTAGGTGTTGAGACCTGAAATGATGGAGATACTTTAGCATCTCATTCTTTCACACAGCTTTTTCAGCTAATGCTGCTTTTATATGGGGGAAAAAAGTTGCAAATTTTAAGGCTTCCACAGATTTTATTTTATTTTTTAAAATCTGTATATGTCAGCATCCAGGTGAGCTCACTATATAATTTTTATTGTTCTGCTTTGTTAACCTCAGGAAAGATGGGCAAAAGACTAAAGGAGAAAACTGTCTTCAAGCTTCAAATCTTCACTCATAGTAATTTCTGGTGTATGGGAGGGAGAGATGTTAGCCTTTTTTCTTTTCTTTTTTTTTTTTTTTTTTTAATCTTTGGATGAAAAGTGTCCTTTCTGCCAACCTTGATATGTATAAATGACAAAATCTTTGGAGTAAGGACATCCTTAGCACACAGGCTCTACATTAATACCAAAAGCACAGAAAGGTTTTGCCCTTTGCTGCTTCAAAACTCCTTCATGTAAGTAAAAAAGCCAGAGAGAAAAGCAATAAAAATAACCAAAAGCATGGAAGAGCTTCTGTACAAGGAAGCAACATTGGGATTTGTCAGTCTTGAAAAAAGATGACTACAGGGATATGGTGAGAGACTTGTAGCATTCTAGGTGGCCTGCAGAATAAAAGTCAATTACTTACTATTTCTCAAATTTCATAATGAGGAATGAAGAAACAAGTTCAAGTAACAAGTGGATATTTTTTCAGAAGTCCCTTAATTATCTTTTGACCTCATTTCTAGAGTACACTGTAGTGACAAGTTCATAGAAGAGCCCAAATTGCAAAATCCCAAAACAAAAAGACAACAATGTTGAGTACCAAGGCCAAAGAATAAGCTGCTACTAAAACCAGCTGTATTCATTCACTATTAATGTAGTTAAACTACTGACTGCTCCTTGAATAAAGGTGTCCCTTGTTTTTCATTTCTTCAACCAACTTTTGTATCTATTCAGTTTACAGATTCATTGTCACCTGATGCAAAAGGCAGCCCATGAACTCCGATTTCAGTGAGAGAATATTGTCATTACCTTCCAACAAGCCAGGATTTTTTTCCTCTATGGGAGCAATAAATAGAAGCAGAAGTTAGACCATCTGATTTTTTCCTAATTAAACTGAGCAACAGTTACACAGCTCTTACTATGTAAATCATGTGTTTACTTGTATGTGTAGAGCTAAGCATAAAATTACTATTTGCAGTAATACCCCAAATAAGTGATTACAATAAACACCTGGCAGAGTTAGGTTAATGGTTGGACTTGATGATCTTAGAGGTGTTTTCCAACCTAAGTGATTCCATGATTCTCTGACACTATATAGAAAAAAAAATATTATAACTTCAAGCAGCAATTACACAGATTCAGAGAAAACAAATCTGTGAAGGGGCATTAAACACAAAGATGCTTCCTCTGGCAGGAGAAGTCCTTGAGCTGCAGATTTCTGGACTCCAGTGAGGGTAAGCATTACTGTAGTCATGCTGTGCACATTTGGCATCAGCTAACAGCAAGGAACACCTGGTCAGCTGGGCTGTGCTCTGGTTCTGTGTGGCTACTTTTATTCCCACGAACAGCAGCTTGTTTGGCCTTTACTGGACATCTTAGAAGGCAGATCTGGGAAACATCCACTGCAGCTCACTCTATCTGTCCCTTCCCCACTGATGAGCAGCAGTGGTGAGACACAAAATACCTGTTGGGGGCTGATATTTGGGTTCTCTTCTTTACTGCAGCTGCTGATTCTGGGGCAGGAGCCCCTCAGGCTTTTCAGGACAGGACACACTATGAAGAGGGAACCTAAGAGATCTGTTCCCCATTGTGTCCACAATATGCAACGTTTACTGTTCAGCATTAACTGTTTCTTACAACAGAGCAGGAAATTGCCTGAAAATGGAGCACTCACAGTATTTTTTTAAGAACCAATGCGTTTGCACACACTGCAGTGGGATTCATGAGAGCAAAATAAACATAGACCTGCTCAGGCTTCCTCTCTTCTTGCTGATAGAAGGTATCAGGAGTTAATCCCAGGAAGAGTGGGAGGGAAGAAATCCTGTTTTGATTCAAAAGATATTAAAAAAAATACTGAGTAATTAAAAGGAGGAAAATGGCAAGTGTATCCTGCAGCACCACTGAGATTCAGACACTTCTGCTTCTGAGCATCAGCGCTGAGCAACCAAGCACAGCACTGCATATCCAGAAAATGGGTTGTGAACACAAAATAGGCCAGTCTAAACCAAACAGAAATATCCTGAAATTTCACCACCGTTTGGGATCAGCCAGAAAACTAATTTTCTCTGAATTTGTTAAATTTGGACTTTTAATTGTAAATACTTCCAGTTGTATTTTGAATAGACTGAATTGCTATTGATCAAAATTAGCTGTCTTCACAGTGCATCTCATATCAAAGGGGAGAGGACTATGGGTTAAAGAGTGAATTATTCTCTCTTCAGTCAGGTTGGTTTCTTTCACAAACTAGGACTTGTGAAGCCTTATGAATCCTGGCATGGGAGACCTTGCTGGAGGTGGAGGAACCAAGGGTTGGCAGTGAGTCTGGGGATAGCACTGCCTGCACAGAAGCAAATAGAATCTGTAGTGTCATCCTTTTTTTGCTCCAGATCATAGCTTTGTTTCTAAGATAAGGGCATTTGATTCAAAATATTTGGTTTCTTTGCAATAGAGCTTAGGAATCTCGAGTATTTCAGGGCTGTGAGTGGTCCTAGAGACATAAATGAGGAGAAGGAAGATAAAACTGTAAAACTGGCTCCAAGTCCTTTGTCTCCCGAGTTTTGAGCTGCCTGAGGGACAAAAATGCTGCCAGAACAAACTGGATCAGACCCAAGGTAGAGAACAGGATGAGGCCTGTAATACTGAATTCTGCCCTCTCAGAGTAACCTCTTTGCTGCTGAGTACTCCTCTTTATCCTAGAAGGGGTCTCACATTGCTGAGACCTTTGGAATATCCTGACTGTAGTGCTATAAATAGTGAGTATTTCCCACTGACTGCAGCATAGCAGCATAGCAGCAGTCTGATGTGGGTTTATTTTCCTGCTTGAGGACTACATAAGTGCTTGTGTCCTCTCTCCACTGAGACATCTCTTTGCTTTAGGCACTGGTCTCTCTGCTCA
>NW_008652212.1:55086-58573 GCF_000695815.1 Acanthisitta chloris | reverse complement strand
TCTTGTTTCTTTTTCTCTAATGAAAGACCTCTCCCTGGGCACCTTTCCTTGTCTCCCCTCTGCCTTCTCTTATGGCAAGTCTTTTCTTCTCTTGGGTATACTGATTTCTACTGTTTATTAGTTTCTGCTCATTCCATTTCAATTCTTCTGCTATTTATACATACTGTTCATTACCTGTGCATGCTGCTGTGTCTGAATGAGCTTTTAGTCAAGCGTCTTATGGCCCCAGTGCTTCTCTTGGCCTTATCTTGCCTCTACATGGTGCCTTTCAGTTCCCTGAAATCCAGCTCTAAAAAAGAATGCAAACGTATGTCCCTGCACCCACCAGAGCTTCCCTGAGCAGGATCTTGACCGATAGCTGACAATATCCTGCATTATTCGAGTTTAGGAGAGGACTTGTTCAGTCAAAACAGCACAAGGATCAGGAGTGGATACAAAGACATCACAGAAGTGAGAATATGCCAATGTACTCTACAAAAAGAACTGCAAACGAGCACAAAATAATGCATGCTAAGTCTGCCTTCCATCTGCACATCACTAGCAGCAGCACTTAACTGCCCTGCTCAGCATCTTGCTTGGGGGCTGTCCAGGATTTGAGCCCAGCACCCAACTTTCCCAAGTTTGGAGGAAGATGAGGTTAAAAGTACTTGTTAGAAGGAAAGCAACAAAATTCCACTTGGCTGTGATGTTCAAGCAGGGTTAAATCCTCGAGGAGCCTCTCCTCCCTGTTTGATAATTTGAGCACTTCTTTGTGAGATAAGGGAAGGTGTCAGCTCCAGCAGCATCTGAACTCACACTCCTCTTTGTATGATTTCTATGCCCTCTTCAGTTTGCTAATCAAAACAAGTTTCTGCTTCATGTTTCTTATCCCCAGAGGGTGGAACTATCCTCAGAAAATTAAAGCTCTCTTATCTCTTAATGTGTCATCACAACTAATAGCCTGGGGAGTGTAAACAAGTTTAAATATCAAAACAATTTGGCTGGTGATTGTCTGTGATTATGGATTAAGAATACAAAATTTGTGCTCGCTGATATTCAAGGTAGATTGAAAACAAGGACCAGATCCTCAGCCGGTGTAAACGGAGGTGGCTGAGCCCAACTCAGGGGAGGGAAGCTGCTTCCTACCAGCTGAACATCTGACCCTGGGAGCTTTTCAGAAGTTTTCGTTCTTGTTTCTCAAGGTGCCAGGTAATACGTGACAGCATGGGGCTGCTCAGGAGGAATGCTGAGGGCCCCCAGCAGAGCCTGCACCATCCTCTGCCTTCCCAGGAGCTCAGATTCTGCTGGCTGAGTCCTCCCCTTGCAGCCTCTTTGGGGAGCTCATAAATAATGACTTCGAAGAGAAATGATTTAAGATTACAAAAGTTTTTCAAGATCAAGTCAAGGTGCCAGCATATTCAAAAGCTGACAGATATGTCAGGGCAGGTACTTTGCGAGGGATGTGCTTTGTATCTTTGATGTAACAAACATACTGCAGTAAATTCAGTCCTGCACTTGCTGCTGCCTTTTCCAGAGCTCTGCCATCAAACCACCACCTTTAGAGCAGTCACACAGAGGGTGAAGAGACACAAAAGGATCTTTTGCTAGAAATGTTTTTCCCACTTCACTGTACAGTTTGCAGTGGCAATGATGTGCAGCAGGTCCACAGATCTGGGGAGATGGCAGTGGGTGTAATCTGTAGCACTGTTGGATTGGAAACTTTTTATGTTAGCGTCTCTCTCTTTTGGAGTTATTTGTGGGGCCTCACTTTTGTAATGGATCATTTTTTGCCATGGGCAGGGCAGTTCTTCAGAGAATATCACAGATGAGAAACTGAGGCAGAGAGAGATTGAGTGGATTCCTGTAGATATAGAAGAAGTCAGCAGTAGTGCAAGGAGATTAATAGTGCAAGGAGTGTTCGAGCCACTGAACTGTCCTATGCAATGCAGAATACATGGAATATCTATCATTTAATGGATAACTTTTTGGAATTCCTCTCTTTTCAAAAGGCTGATGTTAGGTTAATGATGAATCTTACAAAATGAAGTAGGAAAGACATTCTTTTTGATGTGTCAGGAAAGCGTTTCCCTAATGAAGTAGTAATTAAATAAGAAGGATAGTTATTAACTAGTGCTCTCTAACCCTTCTATCTCAGCAGTTCTAGCAGCAGTTCTGGGTAAGGAAAAGGAATGTTTCTGACAAGCATGAAGTACCAGCAGAAAAATGGAAAAGGAAAAATATGTCATAAGAATCATAAAAATATTAAACAATGTCAAATAAATTAAATCTGTTTCCAGAAGAGAATAATAAAGGCTGAGAAAAGGTACCCAGAAAGCCAGATAAATTTTCTATTTTCTTAATTGGGGTAATTATACTAAGACTGACAGCAAGTATTTTCCCAGTAGCAAAAAACCACCCACAAACTGCAGCCAGCCAAAATACTGCTCTGAGCATAAGATCTGTGAAGGGTAAAGGCTTGAGTCTGCCATTAGGAGAGTGCTCCTCTTCTCCCAAGGTCAGTTCTTACATATGGAGAAGTAATTTTGATTCTGGTCTCCTCACAGTTCAAAGTCAACGCTTACCTTGATTTCAACAGAGCTATATTTGGCAAAGTACTAATATAATTGTATTTGGTCTCAGTCATGTCCTGTTTGAATGTTAAACACCTTTTCATACCAAGCTGTTGTGTGCTCCCTCTCATAGTTTTGGTGATGTATAAAACAGTGAGCAGTGTGGACCCACTGGAGCAAGCTCCTTGGGGAAACCAGTGGTGCCAGTGCCCACACTACTACTTGTGTTTTGGGAGTTTTGTTTCACATTAGCTTTTGCCTGGAACCTGACTGCCATGGACTAAAATGTCTTTTGTTGGTTTTATAGCACATGAAGAGCTCCTGGAGCATGTCTTTGGGTGTAGTTTCATCAAAAGAAGGATGCAGTTCATGCAGTCCCAGGCTGAATCATACCTTGAGCACATAGGCACATAGAGATGACCTCCAACAAATCACACTGGGCATCAGCCCATGTATAAATTCTCAGCTGCAGATGCCTCCTTGTTGTTCCTTCATGTTCCTCATGTTCTGGCCACTAGCTTCTCTGTGCATATTTCACTGCATCACACTGAGGACTTTCTCCCTCAGATAAGGCCCCTTAGTGGGATAGAAATAATCTGGCAGTCTGATTCATGTTGTCAGTGTTTAGACTTGAAGCCACCCAGTATCTCCTTGCTAATAAGTGCAACTTGCAAAGAGGAAAAAAGTGATTGCACTGCCTCACATCAGAGATCATGCAGCCCAGGGAGCCCTGCTCTTCTCATTAGTCAGTAATGAGTGCCTGGGAAAGACTTTCACAAGGCAAGGATGAGGTGGTACTTCCTCAGAATAGTTTCTTAGCCTCCAAAACATTCCCAACTCAAGGATTTCCTAAGACAGAGGCTTTGTCTGTACATTTAATAGCCTTCGATATGTTTTCTTCATTTGTGAATTATTTAGCTGCTTTTTAGATTTATGTT
>NW_008652212.1:6630-55047 GCF_000695815.1 Acanthisitta chloris | reverse complement strand
ATTTATGCTGCACACATTCTTTTTATTAAGAAAATACTGATGATGTTAATCACAGGGGTTCAGATGTCCCCATGCTGCCCCTGCTCACGTTAACCCTAGAAGTAGGATTGCCTGGTGCATGTGGTGCAGGGTCACCCTGCCAGAGCTAAGAGAGCCAGTGGCTGAAGTGCATGTGCAAAGCCACCCCAGCTGGGGCTCTGCATCACCCTCTGAGGGTTTATGTCGATGTGACTGGGAAACTGTGCCCAAACCACAGGATGTAGAGAGTCATATTGGACGTTCTCTGGCTTTTTTTTTCAGAGCCAGAAGGGCTTTGACTCACGAGATGCTTGGGTATGATCATATTTCTGTGGGAACCAGAGTGCTGAATCAAGAACATTCAGCTCTTGTGGGAGCCAGCCAGCAAGGACTTCACTCTCCCCTCAAATCCTTGCATTCTGGGCCTGGGATTTTATCAGATTGTATTTGTAATCCCACTTGATTTCTCAAATAAACAGTGAAATGTAAACAATTGGCCAGAGGGAAAACCTCCCAGTTACTGAAGGGGAAAAGAACACAATATCCAAGTGACTCATGGCTCTGTGGGTGAAGTAATGGCTGCGTGTCAGAGTTTGGGATGTAGGTTTGTGGTCCGATGCCACACGGAATGATGTGCTTGGGTTGTAATGTTAATGTAAATGGCTTTGGTGGGAATTCTCCTGTGACTTCCCAGAGACAATTTGCTTGTTTTGATATCACTGCCTGCATGGTGTCAATTAATAAGTTAGGGAGGGCACCTGCCTGATGCAGCCAAGCTCTCCTCTGGACACCAGCTGGGGGAAAGTATGGCAAAACCCTTCCACTCCTAGAAGACATGGGTCCTGCAGGAGGAGCTGCAGGTGGCTGTGGCTGAAGGAATTATGGAAACCAGGGAGTTTCTGAGGGCAGGAAGGAAACCTGGAGGGGGGCAGCAGGAGCCGTCATTGCTGGGAGCTACCTGGTGCCTCTGAAGTTTTGCTGTCCTGGGGGAGGTTACCTGAAGCCCTGCTGGATGAGTGTGCTCTGATGTTGGATGCAGTGCCCCTCTGCCTGGTTCTCCCCTGCTCTCACTGACTGGTGTCTGCCGTGGGTGCCCTCAGGTTACTGACTACCTCATTCCTTTTTACTTCTGAATCACTTGGTTACAAGAAAACAAAGCACATAAATGCTAATGCAAATGTAAGTACAAAGGCCGGTGGCATCCTCTGCAGAGCTCCACTCCTGCCTTACCACTAATCACTTGTACCTGCTGGGATTCAACCACAACTCCTGTCCTAGGAAGTTGCCAGCAGTTACTTGCTGTCCTATATATGAACAACTTGCAGATGTGACAGAATGTAGGTTGGTTGTTTTGTCTGGGCTCTGGTTTTTTCCTCTCAGTGTCTCCCTTGCAGGATTTCCTCACATCTCCCATCCTTTCCACCCTTTCAGTACTCTGGTTGCTGCTCCCTGGCTGTGCAGCACAAGAGCTCGGTGGAGCTGCAGGTCAGGGTTCCCCTCTGGTGATAGCTGCTAGGGGCAACATGTCTACAGAAGTGGTGGCCTGTTCTCTTACCACCCTGAACATACACAGTGCATAGGATCTACTGGGTTTGCTCTGCTGAGTTAGTGAAGAGAGGAATGAGGGTCCACCAAAGGACCAAAACAAATTCCTCCTATAGGCAGGAGCTGTTGGGGAGCATTTTTTTTGCTATGTCCTACAACTGCTTTCTGCAGCAGAAACATGGATAGTTTACAGCTTGGGAGACAACAGCAGGGCATTGCCTGAATCCAGATGTTGGCAGATCACTTGGCTTTGGGAAACCAGCCAACCTTTTTCAGTTTTCTGGGACACTCTGGTTTGACCATGTGATTAAAATTTGCAGTGTTAGATAAACACAGATATATAGAATTTATCCATTTCTAATACGAACAATCAGATGTTTACCCAGATCTCAGCATCTCTCAGATGTTTACCCAGATCTCAGCATCTGGCTGGAAGACCAAGGGAGCTTCTTTGTTTGTGACTCCACCTGCACTGGGAGTCTGGGCTTGTCCCACATTTGAAGAATCTTCTTTTTTTCATCAGTTCAGAGGCTGGAGCTGCTGCTTGGGAAATAGCTGTATTCTCCCTGCAGGCAGATCGATACATTTCAGCTCACTGCACTGCAAGTAACTTTTCATCGTACATTAAGAATGAGGAAAATAAAAGCCAAGATGGATGTTATTTTGGTTTTGCTTTTATTTTGAATTATTTATTAGGAAGCCACTGCTGTCTTCGTTCTCGTCAGGAGACAAAATGCCTTTGTCTTCGGTGATTTTTCCTATGAAAAAGAAACAAGGTCTTCTCAGTTTTGTTTCCCTCACCCACTTGATGGCTGGTACTGAATGTAAATCTGGGGTCTCCACAATGTGAGAAGATGATCTCCTGCAGTCCCAGTGCAGGCAAAGTCCCAACTGATGCTGGTGCAGTCACACCTCGTTGGTACATTTCTAACCAGTTTTATAACAACATTGCAGATGAGTTATGTATGTTGCAAATGATTCCTGACACGTAAGCAGAGGGTGTTATGGAGGGTTATAAGTAAACTATAGGGTAGCTGAACTGTCATTTTAATTAAACATTACTAAATAGTAAAAATGTGAACCCTTTTCAAGTGAAGTCCTGATATAGTGTGTTATAGGGCAAAAGTTCTGCAATTGGCTCCACTGTTGAGTTTGGAAACTCAAACTAACAATCCATTTTGATGTTTTTGTTCCTGAATCTAGGTTATCTTGAAGGGGAGGATAAAGAAACTGGCCACCAAGATGGTAATCACTAGTGGAAATGAAGAAGATAAAGGCAGTCAAGAAAAGGAAAGCAAAGAAGAAACCATCTTGGCAATGCTTGGAATTATTGGGACAATTCTGAACCTCATTGTGATCATTTTTGTGTATATTTACACAACGTTGTAAACTAGGAGGCATGCAAATAGACCAGATAAAACGGCCATTAAGAGTGACAACAAACATTGCTGACTATTGACAAGTCCTTTAATCAGAATTGACTCTGTATTATATTAACACATCATAAAAGCACTGCCTGCAGGCAGCGAAGGCTGAAGCACAATTAATTTAACAAGACTTTTTCACACAGTAACAAGCTTAACTCTTCTGTCCTGCCCTCTTCCTTTCAGTTTGGTTTGCAGTTTTGGGGGGAGAATGACTGCAGTTATGTAAGTTGTAGCTTTGAAGAAATCCACCAGGGATATGTTGTTTTAACACAATTATAAAAAAAAAAAAAAAAAAAAAGAAAAAGAAAAAAGAAAACAAAAGGAAGAAACTCTACACTATATATAATTAGAAATGTATGCTGTATACCCGCAAAGATTGAACTCAAAGATAGCTTCATAGCACAGATCACGTGTCTGTTAGGTCAAATGATTTTTCTCTCTTGGTTTCTGCTTTTACTTACATTGAATCTGACAAGCTTTTTATTTAGAATGAACATATGGTGCAATCATGAAAAAAACAATTCCATTGAGCAAGGTCTGCCTAAACCTGATAAAATGTTGGGAGAAATACATTACATGGTTATTTTTCCTTTCTCAGTTGCTTAACATCTGTGTCTGTTCATACCAATGTTTATAAATATATATTTTTAATAAATGTGCTATATTTTTAGCATGAACCAAATATTTGGAGACACTTGTATTCATGCAGCTAAATTCTGTTTGATGAAGTGCCCCTTTTGACAATGGATGTTATTTTTCTCGGTAATTATACAGCAGTCTTGTTTGCAGCCCTCTCACTGTGGTCTGAAGCAAGCTCACATCATGCTCATATGCATGACTTGAAGTTGGAATGTCAGCTGAAAAGCATTGCTGCTTAATACGGGAAATAGCAAAACATTGTAAGGTGACCTTTGGAGACTGGTTGCAGAATGAAGGCTCTATTTATAGTTTGGGGAAAAAAAAAGCAAATGAAAGGAATATTGAGGCTTCTCACAAAATATTACAAAATTCACAGAATCTGTGGCTTTCAGAATCTGGTCACGCTCTCTAAGTACTTATGCTGAGAGAAGCGAGTAGAGGTTTATACAGTTGAAAAGAGAAATTTAGAGAGCCTATAGTGAGGGGCTTAAGTGAAATCCAGATTGTAAATACAGAGTGTATTTTAAATGTGAGGATCATTAACTCTTTATGCTTCTCTGACGTGTGCTTTAACTGAGGTTGGTGCAGTGAAATTCTCTGACTTGTGTTTTTGACAGGAATGTACAATGATGATGGTGATCACCGTTTTTCTTCAGAGTTCAGTACCTATAATTATACGAAGCATTAAAAATATGAGACCTCAATTCTGCCTCAAGCTGCCTAAGTACATTGCCCATTAACTCTGCCATACCCTCTTAAAAAATAGGTCAATTAAATGTTTACTGACTTGTGGTTTGGGTTGTGTCCTCAGATGCACAAGGGGGATTGCTGTTGAAGTCAGTGGGAGCTGTGAAAAGTTTGACCCTAGAGTCTCATTGATTTTAGTGATCAGCTCTGTTCCTCTGGAATCAGTATTGAGTTTTTCACCAGTTTCCAGGGGCTAGGAATGGTCTCAAAAATACAGAATTTCATTGCAGGATATAAAAGCAAGCCTGGAAAACCCTGAAGGGCACCTCTTATAAACAGAGGTGTTCTGTCTCTTATGGTATCATACATTCAATAACAAAACCATTAGGAGAAGGGAAAAGGTCAGTAAATAAATGATAATGAAATCCAATATGAAGGCTGGGGCAAAAGGAGACCAAAAGTAATCTCATGTTATTGAAGACATGACAGGGTGAGAGAAGTGAGAAAACAAGAAGAGATTTGAAGCAGAGAATGGCACAGAAAGACAGTGCCATGAACACTATGTCTGAGGCTGTGTTTGTATGGCCCTGGAAGAGCTGCAGGTCTCAGGGTGAGAAAGCAGTGGCACAGTTCAGTGTAGCTAAGTGAGGCTCATCTTGGTTTTAACTTAGAGCTATTTATTGCTAATTCTAAGGGATTAGCAAACTCTGATTTTTGAGCATCCTGATGGCTAAAATGTGTTTTCCTTCACTTGGCATTTTTTTCTTGTTTAAACTTCTGCTGTTCACAGCCTGTGGCAATGGCATTGGCACTCCTGTCCTGGAGCACACCTGCACATGCTCCAGGCACTGCCCCTCACCTGGCAGGACCTTCTGTGCAGATATTTCCTCTTCCTTCTCCAGCAAGCACCACAACAATCTGGCTGAGGCTTGGACTCATCTTCTAGAGGGGAAGCCTGGAAAGGGCAGCGCCCAGCGAAGAGAGGAGCTCTCAAATCGATATTTCTTTGCCTCCCTGTGCATCCAGTGATAATCCCTGTCATCTTCTTGTGGGCATGAAGATGCTTAATGAATTAAATTTCATGAAGTGCTTTGATTAATTTTACAAATTAAAGTTCTGCATTGTAAAACAGCACAGAACACCTCACTCACCGAAGTAAAGCAGGAACTTTAGCTGCTCATCACAGCTGCACACCTTCAGACTTGGGCCAGCACTTTCACCAAGACAGGCACTGCAAATAGCTCAAATAAGCTGAATTAATTGGTAGATCAAAAGCCTAAGGATTCCATGTTTACTCTGCTGTACTTTGCCTGTCAGTCTTGGCATAGGCAAAGTGTCCAGGTGTCTATCATCCTGCACTCGCAGCAGCTGTGTGCTTTGCCACAGGACTTTTACTCCTCTGAAAGACAAAAGTTTATCCCATTCCATAAAAAGTTTAACACTTAATATTTTAATTTTACAGGTTTCTGCTCACAGATTGTTCTAGAAATATCCAGGGGCAAGTTCTTCTTAAGTAGATTCATTAAGTATTCATTTAAATAAAATTGAAGGATTTCCTTCGAGGGCAATTTCTTTACCTTTTAGCTGGTATTCATGAACACTGGAATGGGAGAAGTATGTTTTCAAGAATGACTGTGGAAGGGGAATATTTTATACAAAGATCTGAAGGTGTGCCTAGCCAGGCAGCCCTGGGCAGGTCTGCCCTTGGCTGAGTGCCACCTGGAGCCAAATTACCCTCATGCTTTTTTTATGTGAAGTTTTCAGCATGCACCTATAAGAAATATTCAACTAGGTAACATATATATCATGGATACCTTACAGTCACCAACTGCTGTAATAAACAGTTGATGAAACTTCTCATTACAGGTGCTGAATGGTAAATCTGCTTTGGCAAGGAAAAATCGTATAGTCTCATTTTTGGCTTGACTTGTAGGTAATGCAAACAGTTTCCAAAGTCATTTTTTTAAATAAAATATTAGTCCATTAGTGACAGGAGCTTTCATGTTTCGATTTGAGTAGCAGGAAATTAATATCCAATATCTTAATAAGGTATTAAAACATCACCTTTTGCTTCAGTCAACTAAGAATACGACTGTACTTTTAAATTATCCTATGTAGTTTGATGGTTTGTGTTATGGGAAGGAAAAATATTTTCCCGAGGTGACAGGAAGGTGACATTCTCCCCACTACTGTCTGGTGTGTTGGCTGATGAGTACAGAAGACTTTCCAGAAGGAAGAAGAAAAAAACTATTTCAATCACATTATACACACAGCGAAGTGAGGAGAAAGAGCAAAGCCAAGCTAACTGCCCTCCTGTCTGGTTCCTACAACTGCCACTGGAAACTCAACTTCTCAGGAACCACGTGTTCATGTAGGAATGTACCACCCTGTGTGCTGGCTCTCAGGGCAGTCCTTTCACTAATGCACCTTCTGCTCCTTCCACCTGCAGCAGTGCATGGCTCATCGTGCCTTAGGAGAGTTTTAATGTGTACCCAGCCTGGCAGCCTCTGGGAGCAGCTGTCATGGTTTATTGTGGTGTAAAAGTTTACTCTGGAGCTGAATTTTATTATTTTAAGGACAGCCAGTAATCATCATCATGTTACTGTCTGATAATCTAGGGGATACTTCACTTGTTGAATTTCCAGACCCATCTCTCCCCTGGCCCACAGGTGAAATTTTGATTCAGTAGGTGTCCAAATACAAAAGAAAGCTTCAGTTACACCTGGATAAAACTTTAGTTTGAAGCACTGCTTAAGTTCATGTGTCTTAGATTTCCATTTAATCTGTTTCCTGGAGCTCACCCCACATGCCCCAAGGTCTCATCTGTGTCAGGAGGTCTCATTGCTTCTGACTCAGAATTAACATTTCAGAGTAAATTACTCAATATGCAGAGAACTTGGACCAGAGTGGGAAACAGGGATCAAAGTTAACTGAATTAAAACTCCAGGGAGGCAGCACTGCAGAATTTACTAATTAGTTTGAGGCTTGGCTGGAATACTTTGTTTCTGGATAGCCAATATTTTGGAGAAAAAATATTATTGTTGCCTGGAAGGTTTCTGGAAGGAATGTCTAATTGAAAGAACGAACCTCATTGAAAATGTTTCAGCAGCAATTTCCAGCAGCAATCTTCCAAAGAAAACACTGACCAGGCCTCTGAGTGACTGGATTGCTTCCCAAGAGTGCTGTTTTGGCAGCCCAGGAACACACTACACATGTGTAAGCACCTCTTGTTTACTGAGAGGCTTTGTCTCCTTTGGAACAGAACACACAGATTTACAAATATTTACAAATGTATGGAACAGTTCATTATGCAATCAACAACAACAAAAAGTGCTGTTCACCTTTATTTGCAGCAGATACCCTGCAGACACCATGCAGAACCTGCACTTGTTCCATGCCTGGCTGTGTGTTTTGGAGGCTCCTCCCAAAGGGTCTTAAAAAGCGAGTGTAGCTTTCCTTCCCCACCACTGATCCAAGGAAAACAAAACCTGTTCAGTGTGGAAACCTCCACGCCAGGCTGAAATCCCATATGCATTTATCTACATATGAACCATCTGGTATCCAGTAAGACTTTTCTTGTCTTGTGCATTAAGTTTGCTTTATTTGCATTCCACCTGGGGACTCAGATGGTGCAAGGCAATTTGTAGGGCTGAAAGCACCCAACTGTTTCCAGTGATACAACTCTGCATAATGTAGGCATTACCTAGAGAGGTGCCTGTTCATCCTGAAATATGCCTGTACAGTGCCAGGCACATGGCACACTGGCACACCATGCTCTGTGTGCAGTCTCCCACTGACAGAGCATCCCTGAGAGCAATCAGGCTGGGTCTGAGCTGCAACTGGCCCATACAGCAAGGGTTTGTACAAAAGTTTGGATCCTAATTCAAGTTCTGTAGAGTGAAAGGACATCCTGCCTTGTTCATAGAAGATACTTTGCTATATTCACTGAGATCCCTTCTTCTGCAACTAGTCTAAATTCAGCTGAGGGTGTTCCATGCACTGTTCTGACTGTCTTGTGGCAGCTGCAGAGCTTCCTTCCATCTGAGTGAGGTAAAGAGCTTTGGGCTTTCTTAATTGCCTAGAACAGGGAACAAAGTCCCTCTTGCATGGCAGAAATAGCAGCAGGAACATCCTTTTCTTGCTGACAACTACCAGGTCACTTGCCTGGAGTGCTGATGAGGACCCTTTTCCCTCCCATCATCCCTCATAGCCTGGGAAATGCAAGCTATTTACCTGCACTCCAGGTTCTCCACAGGCTCAGTGACCATTTAGACTCAGGCAGGCTTATTTTCTAATGCTGAGACTTTGTTACACTCAAATGGCTCCTGGAGCCAGATCTTTAGGAACATATTAAAGGTCCTGATATCTTAATCTGATCTTGATATCATGCAGGTCTCACCATTGCAAGTCTCAGTCACTGTCAGTCTCTGGCAGCAAGGCATTAAGGACCAGTATTAGCAAGAGACATCGCAGACAACTAGTAGGAGGACAAGAGGGCACAGACTCAAGCTCTGCCAGGGGAGGGTTAGGTTGGATATTAGGAAGAGATTTTTTACAGAGAAAGTGATCAGTCATTGGAATGTGCTGCCCAGGGAGGTGGTGGATTCACCATCCCTGGAGGTTTTCAAGCTGAGACTGGATGTGGCACTTAGTGCCATGGTCTAGTGACCAATGCAGGGTTGGACTCGGTGATCTTTGAGGTCTCTTCCAACCTGGTTGATTCTATGATTCTATGGGAGCCATGGGCAGTCAGAGGCAGTGCAGGTGAGGCTGGATGCTTCCCACAATACTTCTCTCCCTGAGAAGCAATGGTATTATTGTGGATTGATATTGGTGCTGGGTAAATGTAATAAAATGTTTGTATAGCAGGCCATGATTTCTCACCTTTACTTCCTTCAAACTTAATGGGAAAGGCTTTATAAATAATTCTGGCTTTGTCAATTTAAAATATGGATTAAAATTTACTATATATGTTTTCAGATTTTAATGTGCTGCTCTTTTTTTTGTCCCCCTTTACCAAACAATTCAATTTTAGTTTTGCAGATGCTACTCTTATTTCTGCAATGATCATGTCTAATGCAAAATCATTGATACTGGATGCAAAAGGAAGGAATGAAGATTATATTGTCAATGTTTTATTAATCTGTGCTTGTGAGCAGGAAAAGACACCCAGTGGTTTTTTTTTACATCCAGTGTACATTGTTAGATGTATTTTTATAATCTGATACTAGTATTTCTGGAACCTAAAGGAAATCTGTGGGACTTTCATCATTTTGAGCTGTGCATATTCAAACAAATGTCAGTAAAGTGAGAAGCATATGAAATGTTTGCATTACATGAAAGAAAACAGTGTCAGACATATATATTTTTAGCAGATTCGAACTCAAAAATGAGACCCCGCAACTATCATTCTTACACCTCTGCTGACATTGCATAATACACACCAGGCCATAATTTCGAAGCTTGCTCTGCTAAGACTATGCATGTACATAACTCAGACTAAAGGGCTAAGTTCCTTTAGAGTTAATACACGTATGAATATATATTTGCAGGTTTGGGGCACTGTTTGACAGGTGACAATTCAGCTGTAGCAAAAATGCAGCTAATCAGATAGGAAAGCATAGGAAATTTCCTGTACAATGAGCTATTTTTCTTTGCCTCATTGACCTTATTTTCAACAGTTTAGTTTGAGTCTGCATGATTGATGAGAATGATGCCAAAGCCTACCTAACCAACGGAAGAATAAAGACAATGGAGGAATATTCCATCTACATCTTCTGTCAGAAACTAAGCTTTTCCCTTAAACTGCTTTAAAAAATCTCAGTGCTGAATGTTTTACATTTTCCTTTAAATGTTTCACCATCAGCCAACACACTAACTCATCAGTGGCTTTAACATATTTCCATTGTATAATATTTATGTACAGTTCCACTGAGCTGTACAAACCCTCACAAATGGATTTTCTATCCTTTGATGCTTTTAAAGTTTTATGAGCCTCTTTCTAGTACATACCCATCTCCTGTGGGTGAAGAATGAAGAGGAGATGATGATGAAGAAGAGAAATATGCCACATCCTAGAGCACTATACAGTTATGCAAACCTCACTACAAGTTTAGGTTGAATGTACTTGGCCGTTTACACAAAGCAAGGGATCTTATTTCTTAAGCCTGATCATATGGCCCTAGTGACCTGATATGGCACTGATTAGGTTCTTTTGTTTTTAGGAAGAAGAGCCCAGCTGTCAAACTCCTTGAAGCAGCTCATTGCACCATATTTGCAATTTACAGAGCAAGGCAAAAAATCTGATGACCACAGCCAGTGCTCAGCTCCTGGCTGACCTTCCCCCATTGGGCAGCAGCCCTTGGTGTACCTTGATAGATCAAGTGCCTGGTGCCCTTTGCACGTGATGACAGGCAATAATAGTCACGTAATTAACTTTTCAGAATTTGAAATATCACCATTACTAACATGTCTGATTCCATTGGTGCAAAGATATGAAATACCACCAGAGCTATCAGCAAGGCAGGAGCCTAACACTAGTGCCTCTCAATTCAAATCCATTGCTGTTGTGCTTGGGTTTTAAAATACCCAAACCTGGGGCTTTCCTCACAGTGCTGTGACTTTCTATCATCAGAGATGCTGAGAAAAAGCTTTTTCTACCCACTGAGCATTTGTTATTCTTTGCAATGTTTTTTGACCTGAGCTGCAGCAGACCCTCAGCATTTCAGAGGCTGTCATGGAATGGCATTCACAATCAATTTTTTTGTTGCAATTTGTTTTTATATGTTTTAACTATCTAAACATTTTTTGGCAGTTTTTCTTTTTCATAATAGCAAAGTTAATTTCAGACTGAAAAGCTGTTTCAGATCAAAATCTAAACTCAGTTATAAAAAACTGTAATGCTTCACCCACCTTTTTCCTGAATGAATTTTGATTGGCATCAAAGACATTCTGTGGAGAAAAAAGCCCTAACATTTTGCAGAATAATCACCTCACTGAAGACTTCCTGGATTGCAAGGTTCATACCAAAATCGCTCCATCAACAGCAGTCCATGAGTATGTGGTAGAAGGTATCAAAGAAAGATTCCTAATAGTCTTTGATTTCAATAGGATCATAGAATTTTAGGTGTTGAAATGGACCTTATAGATCATCTAGTCTCAAACTCCCCTGCCATGGGGACTAGATTGCTCAAGGCTTTATCCAGCCTGGCTTTGAACACTGCCAGGGTTGGAGCATCCACTACCTCCCTGGGCAACCTGGGGCAGTGTCTCACCACCCGCACAGGAAAAAACTTTTTCCTAATATCTAACCTAAACTTCCTCTCTTTCAACTTGTACTCATTGCCCCTTGTCCTGTCACTGCAGCTCCTAACAAAGAGTCCCTCTCTGGCTTCCCTATGGCCCCTTCAGATACTTGAAGGTGCTATGAGGTCTCCACACAACCTTCTCTTCTCCAGGCTGAACAGCCCCAACTCCCTCAGCCTGTCTTCACTGGGGAGATGCTCCAGTCATCTGATCACTTCGTGGCCTCCTCTGGACTTGCTCCAAAATTTCTCCCGTTATATTTTCCCATTTCTCCACTTACAAAGAGAGATGATACCTCTCAGGTCCAACAATAAACCCCACAGCTCTTGTGCTTTAAATCCAGCATCATGGTTTCCTTCCTGAGATGGCCATGCCCTACATCATATGAAGCCCAAACCTGTGTCCAGGCAGCAGGAGCCCCTGGCCCTGTCTCCCTTCCAGTGTTGATCCATCCTGTTCCATGTACAAACAGAACTGCTCAGCAAGAGGCAGTGCCAGCTGCAGAAGGCTGAGTCTTGGCTTATAAAACTTGCTATGTCAATCAGCAGAGTATTCAAGAGTATTCAGCAATGAATGCTTTTGGGTTTGCTTTTTTTTTTTTCCATTTTGTTTTGTGGGTTTTTTGGTCACTCATAAATCTTTTGTAGACTGACACCACCCCTCACTGCATAACTCTTGTGCGTCAGACTGCTTCTCCCATGAGTCTGGGAGCACTAAACTGCAGTGGAGAGTGAGAGGATGTTGACAACACTGGAGCAAATCTTCAGAGGTACAAAATTCAGCCTGTGAGCACACAGCCTCCTCTGCCCTGTGCCTGGATGTTGGCCCTTGAGCTCTCGAAGGGAGTGAGGGGAGCAGGCACATTTTTCTTGTCCTAATTGAGTTACATGCTCTGATGGCCTTGCTGTGGAGAAAGAGACTATGGCAAGGGCCAGGGTATCAGGAGACCATGTCTGGGGTGTCTACAGGCTTCAAAAAGGCTTCTATTCAGCACTGAAGTCCTGCTGCAGTTGGTGTCTGCCTCATGCTTCCATGGAGTTCATCTATCACCTACTGGTACCAGAGCTCCTCATTTCACGCTGCCCAGAGGGAAAATACCATATCTTTGTTCATCAGTGGGTTGTTGTTTTTTTAAAATGCTGTACTGAAAAAGCAAAAATAAAGCAATAACACAGGAAAGCTGTCAGTGATTTAAGGTGCTTAAGGTGCTCCTAAATGTCTCTCCTCAAAACACATGTTTTCTGAGGAGTGGCTCTCAGGAGCTTTGAAGGGCCCTTGGCAACACCTATTGTCATCATCATTCCCAGAAGTCACCACTGCTCTGACTCGAGTGGACTGAAAAGGTGCCTTCCCGAATGTGACCAGCCTTTCATCCACCAGCACTCCCAGTCCTTCTCTGCAAAGGTGCTCTCAACCTGTTCATCCTCCAGTCTGTATTGATACCAGGGGTTGCCCCAACCCAGGTGCAGCACCTTGCACTTGGGTGTGTTAAACCACATGAGGTTCCCATGAGACAACTTCTTGAGCTTATCCAGGTCCCTCTGGATGGCATCTTGTCTTTCAGGTGTGTCAACCACACCACTCAGCTTGGAATCATCTGTAAATTTGTTTATCAGGAGTTAAACCTTCTTTGACCTTCATTAGTGGAGGCTAGTAATTTGAATTTAATTGACTCAAACTTTGTTGCTTGTCTGAAGACAAAGAAGCCTTAAAAAATTAATGGTAGAGGTAGGGTTGTTTTGATGTTATGAAACCTGAAGAGGATCAAAGTCCCATGTTATTAACATACAGTAATGGATACCAGCTCAGAACAAGTTTTGGTTTTGAGACAACTCTGCAATTACCAAATAAGCTCAAAACTTTTGTATACCTTTTTGTCACTTCACAGAATATAGCAAAAGGTCTGAAAACGGTGATCTTTCCACTGCCTGGAAACCAAATAAAGCAATCAATAGGCATGCTGGGCTTGCAGAAGGATGTACTGAAGTGTGGCTGACAGTAGAACAGAGTCTGACTGGTACTTTCCAATATCCTTTCAGATCAGTAAGTTTTTATTTAGAGTCTTGTCCCCTGTACAGAAAGAGGATGGATAGTCTTCCTTTCAACCAGATGGTTTCTTCCTTCTGTGTGTCTTTTTACTCAAGTCCTGTGTGATGACGTTATGCTAATGCTGAGAAGTAGTTTTCAGAAAAGAAATTAAATAACCCAGTTGTAAAAATAATAGATATCTGTGTCAATCAATTCAAACTACACAGAGCAAAATGTATAGATCCCTGTAAGAAATAAGTACTTTTTAGAAACCATGGTTTCCCAAGCAGTGGCAGAAGCAGAAGGATGCACAGCATATATCCAAGGGTTCTTTGAAAACTACCTTGAAAAATGTAATTTTATTATGTAAAAGTTAAAGATATTAGTTCAACTCAGTGGCTTTCCTTTGGTAAGATTTTTGTTCATTACATTCACGTACATGCAGGGTGGTGTTTCCCAGTTGTCAGTACAGCCTTTACTGAAGTGGCATGACTGGAGCTGAAGGCAGAATCTAGCTCCTAGGTCTGTATCCAGCAGAGCATTCATATTCATATTTCTCTCCAAGAAAGTGCATGGTCCTGTTGGCTTTCTGGGCTGCCCATGAGCTTGAAAGTAAGTATGTGCTTAAGTGCTTCACTGGAGCAGGGCAACATCCTGCAGCTCCACTAAAGCTTTCAGTCCAATTTGCTTTTCAGGGAGGTTATTACTACTTTAAAGAAGTATTTCTCTCAAATAGAAGAAGGGAACAAATGTCCCAGAGCACTCATTCATTTCCCCCTCAGTCCCTCTCCTCCTTTCTGCAGCTCCCTTCTCCTGGTTTACTGGCTCGTAACATCAGCCTTGTTGATTCCTTACAAAACATTGCAGTGAAACAGACTTGCTTAAATTGTTAGCTCTCTCTGCTTTGTGTGCATCAGATTTAAATTGAAAAGCTCTTCCTTGCCCAAGGCCCTACTTTCTATTCTGATCCTGTTTCAACCCCCAGTGGCACCAGCTGTGTTGAGCATCATCATTTCCCACAGCCAAAGCAGCTGTGGGGTGTTCCTATTGCATACCTGGAATACTTTGTCCTTTCTACCATCTCTGCTCCTTCCCTTATTTAAAGCTTGCTAGAAATATATCCACACCATCTAGTGATAATGCATGTACCCCTTACCAAAGCTTTTCTTGCTGGGGAAAAAAAAAGGCTGGTGAGGGAGACCTAGCATTGTGGCAGCTTCAGAGAGGATTCTGCAGGGTGGTATTAAGCTACCAAGAACTCTTGGACTGAAGTGCAACAATCCTAGCCCCTGGTGAAATGCTGTGAACCCCAAAGGAAGATCAGTATACATGTCTGTGTGGCTGCAATGATGCAATGATTGCTGCATTGCATGGACTGGATAAAATTCCTTCCTTACACACTCTAGTCCATAGAGAAAGAGCTAAGGGTTGGGGATGTCGAAGTCTCTTATAATGAGGACTCTGTGGTTTTTGATAAAGCTGTTTAGGAAAAAGAAATAGCTTTGGTGTATTGTCTGGTACAATCCCATTCTTCCTGCAGTGTTAGCCTTTGCTTACAGACCTAGTGATGGTGATCAAGCTAATTTCATGCTCACGAGGTCACAGCTAATCTAATCGAACATTTCCAGTAGTCTGTAAAGAAGTTGCTGTCCCATAAATCTGTCTGTTTGTGATTCTGTTTCAGATGTGGGTTTTTTTTTGATTCAGGGGATTGGAAAACTTCTGAAAGACATAGGCAGATCTGTCAATGGTCTTGAGATCTTACATGCTGCCTTACAGCAGATGTGGCAATGCTGATGGTGAAGAGGATTTGGAACCAGGCACGTGCTCTTAATGAAGGCAGCATGAGTCCGTGAGCAAATTAGCTCTCCTCAAGATGACTAAGAGCAGGCTTCAAGGAAACACTGGGAAAAAGCAGGGAAGTATGAGTCATCTGTAGAGTGTCAGTTTGCATGTGTCTTTATGTAGCATGTAATTATTTTTATACACATGTTTAATTAATTTTCCTTTGTGTTTCATCTGGGACTACATTTGTTTATCATTCTCCTGGCCGGGTACAGCGTCACACTGCTACAGTATCAATGACCATGTCAGCAGTGTACAGAAGGACACTGTGGTGAATCCAGCTCTGTTCAGAGCAGTCCAAGTTGGAGACAACAGCCTGAAGGTGTTATGTGATGAAAATTATATGTTCTGTTTCACAACTCCGTCCTGCACTTGTGTCTGAGGCTGAATCTCCTGAATGGGGAAGAGCCAGAGATGCTTCAGCTTTGCTGACCTGCTGTGCTGGCCCTGGCCTTCCCCTGGCTGCAGACAGACAGACAACTGCTGGACCAGGAACCTTCCACATGGGGACCCTGCCTGGCAAGGGCAGCCTGAGGAAGGGCAGCTACCTTTGGGGCACAGCTGAGATGCTACTGGAGCCTGTATGCTGAGGCAGCAAGAAGTGCTTGGGAAAAAAAGCATACAAAACCAGATTCTACAGAGAACAAATACAGAGGAGGAGAGTTGGGAGTATGATATGGTAGTCAGAAGTCTATGGAGGCAGCTGAGAAAGGGGCAGGGGCAATTTCCCCATTCCTCCCTGTTCCTTCATCTCCACAGGGATAAACCTGAGACAAAGGACTATTGAGCTGTTTGGGTTAGGAAGAGAGCTAAGTGTTTTGTCCAAAAAGATGAAAAAGATGATAGGATTTACCCTTGCCAACAGGAAAAAGGTTTTCTCTTAGATAGGGCATTGGACTTTTTGATGGGTTTTTAGCTCTTTTTTACTCCCATTACCCATGAGAAGGGGGCTCTGACTTTTCTAGAAAGGCAGGTTCTTAAATCTATTACCTGAAGACACCTCATGCAAGATGAACAGCCCATGGCTCTCCTGTGTAGTACAGCTTGGGACATAAGGGACAGAGGAAATCTTCCTTCAGTAAACTATAGCATTACTTTTAGTGATTAATATATTTATTGCTGTTGTATATGAGTTCAACTCATTCAAATCTTTGGCTTTTCCTCATTCAAATGAGTATGTGTCATTGGAGTCTCCTGCAGTGGCTGCCCCCTGAGCATGTGGTGGGCAGCAAATGGGAGAGGGTCTGCTCTGCTCAGGCTGGGATACCACCAAAGCAAAGGCATAAGGTCACCTCTGGCCAAATCTGTGAACCCCTTAAGTAATCTAGATAATATATCTCAATCCAGTGCTGTTAAACCAGTACAACATCTGACAAAACTGGGCAAATTAAGGAATACCTGCTTTCTGTCAGATGTACAAAAAGATTTTGAGAATGCCTCTACTCTCAGGAGTAAAACAGAAATAACCCAGTTCAGCACAGTAAATCACTACAACACTGTCTCATAGTGTAGTTAACTTCATGATAGAAGCTCACCTTCCCATTTGACCTACATGTTTTCTGAGCACAGGATGCTCACCACTGGCCACCTCCCCTTGTCCTCTCTCTTTGCCATCTCATTGGCATTGCTTCAAGGTTTTCATTGCATTTCTCAGCCCTTGTTTTCTGGCTGGTTTAGCCTTTCATTTACAAGAGATGTGAAAATTTGCCTTCCCCCTGAGTGTTTTTGAATTTGGCATGTGTTTAGCCTATGTTCTTTGGAGTATGTAAGTTCTTCTTGTATGCTTTCTTCTTTTGCAATATTTAGGAAGTTAAGAAGTTTTGATATTGTGCCTTTAAAGTAAGGCATGATAGTTTTATTTCCATTGTCTATGGCTACCTCATAACATAGGCTTAACCCTTTCTGTGCAGTCCTTGCCAACGTTTTGCTTGTTCTAGTCTTTTAAAAGCCATAAAGAATATTTTTGCATTCTTGCACGTTTTCTAACAGTGGAAATGCATTGGAAAGCATTTTTCCTGTCCTGTGATAGGGCAGGAGAGGCATGGAGCAATTCTGTCACTTATTTCAGTATCCCTGTACTTAGAGCTAAGGTTGTGAGTCCTGGGTGCTACATCACTGCTAACAGAGCTGTTTATACTCTTTCCATAGTGACTTCAGCTGGTCCATCTCCACCCACGTGTGAGAAGAATGGTGTGCTTGGATCTCATCTCTTTGTATTTACAGAGTATCACAGGTAATAACTTCATCTTTCTTGGAAAAAGCCAACAAGCCTCTGTCAACCCACGTGCTGCACAAAAAGATCACTACTCTCACTATATGAAAGTAAATCAGGAGTTTCATAACTGCAGGACCCAGACAAGAGAAATTGGAATTGGTGTTGAGCTTGGCAAGGTATCAGGCAAAAAATGAAATAAACTTCTCTTGTCTATAGCCACAAGAGAAATTATCAAATTAATAACAGGAAAACTTCAAGACTTTTCATATGCACTAAGATAGTACTTATGCATCTGCATTTTTCTGCAGGTGCCTCTTATCATTTTAGAAAAAACATACATTTCTGTGTCTAACAGTCTGGTTCAGAGTTTTCACTTCAGAAAGATGTAGCATGCACTGTGGACAACACAGTATCGACTGGACACCCTTACAGAGCTAAGTTTGAGCTGTATCTGAATCACCACAAACAGGGGAAAGTTAAAGCATCGCCATTTCCCACAAAGATAACTAAAACCTAGAAGCCTTGATCTAAAAGCTTGTTTACATTTTTTAATTAAACTTTTGAAGTGTATTTTGCATCTGATTCCATCTTCTCTAAAGTTAGCAAAATAGGCAGAAGGTATCCCACAGTTCCCAGGTTGTACTTGGCCACGGAGGAAGCTCACAGTATACAGCTAGTGTATGTTTGAGGAAGGGTTTGAGTGGTCCTTAAGGCTTAGCCTGTTTTAGTAGTGGTTCTTCTAATTCAGACAAATACATTTGTGGTTTCCTGAAGGTAAATGTTAAGCACTGGTGACACACAAGCTGTTTGAAACTGTTGTATGATCTTTTGAGATGTGCTGCAGCTTCCTGTGACATTGCTTCCTATTGCAGTGACACTGGTGGCTGTTCCTGGACAGAAAAATATTTGTCACATTGTGGGATTAGTCTGGCCAGCTGAATGTTTCCTATTCTTTCCGACGTCTGTCTTCATTGCTGGTCAGGATGTTTCCTTCATGGACATATGGGGTGATGGGGAACTGTTGTCTGGCTGGTACAGACTCTGCAGTCCAAAAACCCTACCCAACCCAGCCATCATAATCCTCTGTGAGGACCATCAAGAGTATTCAAAACTGAAAATCACCGTTGTGTTGATCCTTTCCCCGGTTTTGATTTGGGAGCCTGTGGATCTTTTCTGAGATGTGAAGCACTGAGCTCCTTAGGTTTGTGTTCCCCTCCCAGTTGTGCAGGAATGTACATCCAAGCAGGATCTGTCCCTGCAGAACAGCTAGTGGAGTAAGCTGGCAGCCAGCAGCACTGTGCTTTCCCCCATGGCTTGAAATATTGTCAGAGGGAGAACCTGTGGAGGATTGCTTGTCATCTGATTGCATTATTTTTCAACCACACAAGCAATAAATATTTAAAGTCTGGTTGTAGGCAATGTAACAACTCTGTAAATACACGCTTCTGAATACAGAAGTAAGTGGCTGATCTTTTCTTTTAAGAGGAAACAAATACATCTCTGCTTGGCATAAAGTGTCCTCCTCCCCATTCTGTAAAGAAGAATACGTTGAGGCAATTTTTCTGCTATGAATGAAGGTGAAATCTAAAGGCAGAAAAGTACTGCTGCATATTTATTGCTACCTCCTGGCGATCCTCTGTTCTTTTCCATTTGTCAGATCGAAGTATTAGATCAAAGCCCAGAAAGGAAAGGCAGGGAATGAGAGAGGGAACTGAGAGAAATGAACAGCTCTTGCTCCTGCTGCGTGCTCTCTCCCTGCCTGTTCCTGCCACGGTTTTTCCCATGACAGAGAAGCTGTGATCAGTAATAGAGATAGGAAGCAATATGGGAGTTCCTGTGAGGTTTTCTGTCTTCTCTACAGTATCACAGGAACTGCCACTATTCCAAGTAATTCAGTTTTACAGGAATACTTACAGCTGGTTTATGTAAACTAAAATCAATTATTGACATGATCCTGAAGATGTTGGGCCCATATCAGCACTAGTGGAAGAGGGAAACAGTGGCCAAAGAGGTGAGAACAACCTGTAGGAGTGACTCAAAAGATGGGTGCATTCTCCTTGTCCTTGGACATGGACTACATGCTTTCAAGTGTGGAAATAAATCCAGGCCTGTTTTGATGCCCTTTATTATGATTAAATTAGATTTTGTGCCTTTAGAAGTGTTTTGAAAGGAAAAGAAAGTATTCTGACATTGAATGAAATCTAGGCTCTCAGTTGATTTGAGTAGCAGAGTTATGGCAGTGGGGCAGGATCTAGTTCTGCATGTTGTCCTCTCTAGCTTACCTGGTTTGTTTTTTTTCAAGAGAGCTTATTGAATTTTTTGGAAGTGATTTTGTGAAGTACTCTTGCAATTGAGAATTAACTTGGTAATTTGACTCATATGGTTTGTTCCTCTTCTGTGAGGAATAGCAGTCAAGTTTTTTTTGAAGTATAAATGATTAGCTAAATGTGATAATCTGTGATGCATCTTTCACCTCTGCTGTTTCTAAAATCCATTTAGTGAACATATTCCTTAGTGGTCATTTCAGAGCAAGCCATTATCAAACAACTGTTACCTACCAAGAGAAGTTTCTGTCTCAAAAAGCCTAGCTGAGGCATAGTAGAATATTTATTATATAGCTGGAAGTATCCTTCTGCCTGAGGGATGGACTGCAATTACAACATGGTAAATATTTCATTAGAACAAAGCATGGGAAGTAGCCTTCTCTTTATTTAAAACATTTATTAAAATACAATGTTAGAATCTACATGGGAATAATTCTTTCTACCCAATCTACCAATTTAGCTACAGTTTTAGGTGACACATTTTGTTATTGCAAAAGCTTGAACATTGGAGTAATCTATTTTCTCCTCTGAGAAAGATGGACATCTTAACACAGATTAAATTTAGTGTACACTGATGTACCTTATACCATTCTGGCTGCATTAAGGAAGCAAGAAAGGGTGCAGCAGATTTCAGTGCCCTTACAAAATCCCTTCTCTTCAAGAGGATGATGTGAATGGAATTTAAGTACAAGACCTAAACACAGATGAATGGTGAAGTCTGCAAACAAGAGTGGAAAGTAGTTACTCAATAGTGCATAATGATGCATGTGCAGTTTTGGAGGATAATGTTCTATATTAAATACTTTCTGAGCTCCACTTGCTTAAAAAATGTCTACTTCTCTGGACAGTGAAAAAAGACACAAAGACAATCGATATCTGAGGGCTCATCCAACTGCAGCAATTTTCGTAGTGAATAGAAAAGACATCTAAGAGCACATATGAAAAATGAGGTCTTATTGAACAGTAATCTGGCAATAACTCCTTTGCACTGGAGGTCATCTCTCTACTGGAGTACCAGATTATACAACATTTAAGCAATGCCTGCTTTATCTGCTAGAGGAGCATGGTGAGGCCTCAAGCCTGTAGCCTGGTCCTACAGTGATAACAGCCTTCTTGTTTCTTCAAAGGCTAAGGAAATAAACCACAAGATCACCTACCCACTGTACCAGTCACAGGTAGCCTCAAACCCCTTTTTGCCCCTATTTTCTGTGATTATTGGAGAGATGCCACTTTCAGTTCTGGTTTTCAGGCAGCTGGACTTTCCCATGATACCTGCTGTCTGAGCTGACTTTGCTCAGTGTCTTTCTCTCTCTCTAGACTCCTGGTTAGTCCTTCCCTACCAGTGATGAGAGTATTACCTACTTTGCTTTGTATAATTTGTCGGTTAGATGTGCAGTTTCAGAATGGAAAAATGCTATTTCTGAAATTGCATGTCACGCTCAGGTAAGAGCATGAAGTCAACCTCTCTGTTGAGTGTCCCAAATCAGCCTACTGTCCCTCCTGTGTGGGAGACTCAGTTTAGCTCTTGAACTTTCCTCTGAGCTTCTAGAAAGTTTCAAATCTATTTGATTATGCTGTGCATGTGCAAAACAGTTTCTCATGGATCAGCGTTAACCTCAAGCATGAGGTTTCCATCTGCCCCAGCTGCTGCCTCTGCTGCTGTCCAGCAACAGGGAGCTCTGACTTGTCTGTGGGCCAAATGCACCTCTTCATGGCTGTGTGAGTGGACACCAACCCCTTTTAAGTTGTTCTGACCCGTAAAGAATCAGGATGACTTTTGCAGAGAAGAGTCAACCAAGAATTCTGACTCACGTTAGCTAGTCCAGAGAATTTTATTGCCTTATTGGTGTGTTTTGTCCTAACACCCTGAGCTCTGATATTGACTTCTCCAACTGTACTGGAAAGCTGACACACTACAAAAGTTAATGTACAGTGAAACCTGTCTCTAGAGAGCCCTTACGGTTCTTGATGCTAGAAGCATACAGATGCTGAAAAGCTCTGTCCCCTTGTTTAAAGCCATGGCTATTTCTCACCATGAAAAAGTGATCCTGCAGTAAATTTGCCTTGGGGCATAAAATTGCTATTCATTGCATATGGCATGAGCTAGCTCCTCAAATGCAACATCAGCTCCAGAGACCAAAATGAGTTTAGGTTCATTGCTGGTTCCTTTCGGGTGAACTCCAGATGCTGAGGATGGAACTGCAAAGCATTCTAGTGAGACACATAAAAATAAGCCGATGACCACAAGCATCTCAAAAGTTGCACTCCCAGGTTGGGCTTCCATGCAGAGCTGTGCAGAGATCCTGAGCAAACAGAGGCTTGAGCCAGCACACTGCCAGATGACAGACCAGGCAACTGAGCCATGGTAGCTCACAGATGTGCTGCTGACTCTCCCCAACCTCATGGGCTGATGGTGAGGGGAGGTCATACTATGCTTCCTGGTGCCTCCTCCTCCAGGTTTAGATTCTGTCTCAAAGACAGCATCATTTCAGACCCCTAGAAGGAGCTCTGAGCTACTTGAACTTAGATACTTTAAACTTTTTTTTAAAATTCCTTCTTTCAGAGGTAGAAATGAGTTGCCCAGGGTCAAGGAATCTGAATGCATAGAGCTGGCCATTGTGATGCTTGGCAGTGCCTGAGCAGTGGAGGTTGAGTATTTCATGTGATAAATGCAGCCAAAGGAGCAGTAAAGTAGTATTTGTGTGCCTAACTTCATTGGAAACCTAATCCTTGCACTCTTCCTTTGTGGGTCACAGGATTAATGCAGCAGCCACACAGACATGCTCTCTTTGAGCAAGGTGGTGAGGCACTCTGTGCCTGTCTTTATGCTTAGCACTAATACATGAAGCACTTCACATGCAAATAACTATGTCAGGATTTGTGTAGAGTCCTGTGCCAGAAGACAAATTGCACAGCTCCATCTTGATAATGCTGCTTTCCTTCACTAACAAGTCAGAGCAATGAAATCTCACAGAAATGCATTAAACTACACTTGTATTTAAGAGCAACAATGGTTAAGTACTGCTTAATAGCAAAAGAACTGAAGTGGCTTTATAGCTTTACATTAGCAAAACTGATAGTAAAGTAGCAAGAAAGTTTAGTTACTTGCTGCCTCCTGGGAGGCTTATGAGGATGCACCAAAACGAAGATGGGTCTTTGAAGTTGCTCTCCTCCCAAAGTGTGCTCTCTTGGTGGGAGTGTTGGTGCACCTGCAGCAACATTCCTTATGTTTATTTCTTATACAGATAGATTGATTGATATGGATGTGTCTTGGATGGAATGAGGCACTTCACTTACAAGAGGGAAGCAACCATAAAGTTTATTGATATAAAGTAGTAAGGCAATGTTCAATGGTAAATGTGACACTGTTAAATCACTATTTAACAAGATTTGATGGCAAGGTACACTTGCTTATTTACTGCATAGAGGACAGGGTCAGACAAAACTGTCAGGGACACCTTCCTATTGAGTCATGAGGTTCAAAGCAGACCTTCTTATTATTTAAACCCCTTCTCAGAGAGGAGTCTAGGTGCAGCTGGATCCTCTCCTAGTCACAGACTTGGTCAACAGTTTATGTCTAAAGGATTATGTGTGCACAATCAATCCTTTATACCACTTAGCTAAGACATCTAAGTTTAGCATGCTATTAATCACTTAGTGAGGATCTGTGGTGGCAAGGGATCTCTCAACCTTGAGGAGTAACCTTGAGAGGAGTCCCTACTCAAGGAGAGATCCTGGCGTGCAGCCCATAGGAGAGCTCAGCGGACCCTGTGCCGTCCACTATTTATAGAGTAAGATGAGTGACTTATAGCCATATTTGCATACCAGCAAGACGTCTGGGGCACCATTCCAGACAGCCCTTGGCTACCATGTTGCCACCTGCCCCCAAAGTGCAGGGTAAGCTGGGTGCAGCCACCACAGCATCCACTGGTGGTTACGGCTGGTGGGGGGAAGCACACCCTCACAGGACGTTAGGAACACAAAGACACCCAGCATTAGCAATTTGCAGTTCTATTTAATACTTTAAGTAGTTATTGAAGGCATGTCTACATTGCTATCAAGTGATGAGGTACTCCTGAATTCTGTATGCTAAAATCTTTTCTGCAAAACAAAGCATGGGAAGAGCTGTCTCCTGGAAAGGTGCCGTGGTTGCCCTTTTGATCATGAATTCTATGTCTCTGTGCTTGTCTGGACTTTGTTAGAACAATTTTTACATCCAAACTCATACGTACGTCATCTGTCAACCAATTACTGGAGGTTATTCAAAGGTTATATTTGAAGTACTCATTGGAGGTATAAAGCAAGTGTTTCATTCATTGATAACGATTGCTGAACAAAGGCAGGAAAATCCTAAAGGAACCACCAGAACAGATTTGAACTTCTACGCTATGGGAAGAGTGTTGTGAATTCAGTGTGACCTTGACAGAAACAGCAGGTAGCTGTGCTCACACCTTTTGAAGTATGAGGAACATGTTTGCATAATTGACTGAAGGTGCTTTTTATGTGACTTACAAGTTGACAGCGATTAATTATCTTAATATTTACTTGGGGTTCTGAGCATGCACCAAGCGATTTAAGATACTTTTGGAAATGAGTGGCTTTGTTTGCACTCCTCCCTCTAATTGTTTGCTAAATAATTTACCATCATTGTGTTTCAAATCTCTGAGTACTGCAAATAGTACTTAAATAGCATGGTTTAATGTAGAGGGAAGTAAATACAAATGTGTAAAGAGTGTGTGGAAGAAGGAGGAAGGAGTGAGCGCACCTGGGCTATAGGCACAGACCTTAAAAGGAACATGAGTATCTTTATCACCTAAATTGGAGGGGATTTACAGGTGGCTAGTACCAAAGAGCTGCAATGTTTCAGACAGACCAAAATGCATGGCTCCAGTTTCTAAGCATGTCATGCATTGCTGCTGTGTTTTCTATTGAGATGAAATAAAACAAATGATGTAGTCAGGTTTTTTAAACAGAAATTGAAATTCTGGGAAAGAGGTAATGATGGAAAAGTTGTCTGTGATTTCTGATCTGAATTCAGAGTTGTGAGCAAAAGGGAAGCTATGAGTCTCTTACATTTTTGCTTGTCATTATTATCTTAACCCACTCAAACCTCCATGATTTAGTTAACACCATGCAGTCCAGAAATCAATTACCAAATAAATACCAGAAGGCATTGGTCAGCCTTTGGTGGCTGCAGTTGTCACTGCTGTGCCTCATCAACTCTACAGCAGAAACTTTTACTGTTAGGAAAGAACTCTGACCAGCTTAGACATCCTGTCTTAGTCCTCGGACAACTACTTACCTTGTGTGTGACCCAGGACAAGCATATAAGACTGATAACATTGATTATGTTGATGTGTGGTAAAACAATGGCTGAAAGCACTGATTTTCACAAAAAACCTGACCAGCTTCCCCACCTCCCATGTGACAAAGCAGCCTTTCATTAATCCTTAGATGATCCCACTACTAAGGTCAGCCTTAAACAGCAGTCTGGCACCAGAGGATGCTGAGCAGTAGTGATAGAACCCTTTCCTTCGATTTAATTTAAGCACTGGTGGGTATTTCTCCATTTCTGTTATAAACATAGGAAGAAAAGAATTAAGCAAAGTATTAAGAAAGATAGAGAGTGGCTGAACCAAAAGAGGCAACAGTAAATACCTTTATAAAAACAATGAAAAGTAATCCAGGCAGTCAGCATCTCTCCTTCCTGCTTTTTTTCTCGTGCTCTACCTGTCTGTTCAAGTCAACCTCTTCCTCCACTCTTCATGCATTTTCTTGAATATTTTGCCTTTCCATTTATTTTTCAAAGGAGAATTCTCAGATCACATCTTTCTTTGGCTATGTATTCAAGATATCAGCAACATTTTAGCAAAACAGAAATTTGTCTACATTCAGATAATAGAGTATAACAATTCCCAAATTTCATACTTAGGCGTAAAAATGAGGTCTGAGATACAAGACCCCCAAGTGTAAGAACCACACAAACCTTTTCCTAAGCCTTACAATGTCCAGAGGAGCCTTTGGTTTGTTTCAGCTGATGTAGGTAAAGAAAACAGGCATGAGTGCTCAGTCAAAGGTTTAGGCTGTGCTCTTTCACATTCACTGGATCGCCACATTGCTTTATATGCAAGTGTCACTTTTTGCGATTATAGTTTTATTTCCCTTTCTACAGGAAGAACAAAAAACAAAACTTCATATTGAACAACTTGCTGAAAATGTCCCATGTCAAATCCAGAGCAGCGCAGGCAGAACTGAGTCACCTAAAACAACACTGATTCATCTTAAAATGAAATGCATGCTCTCTCAAGCAAAATTCTTACGCTTTAAGCACATTAAGACTGGTACACA
This sequence comes from Acanthisitta chloris, assembly GCF_000695815.1. NCBI lineage: Eukaryota > Metazoa > Chordata > Aves > Passeriformes > Acanthisittidae > Acanthisitta > Acanthisitta chloris. Next base: position 28,666 of record NW_008652212.1, on the reverse strand, counting down.
ACTGCATTCTTCTTGTAGCAATTCTTAATACTGCCTTCCCTCCAGTTACCTCTTGCAGGTTTTCTCAAAAGTCTTGTCCTTCTCTATCCCTCACTAGTATCCAGCACACAACCCATCCCTTGTGAAAAGTGTGTATGTATGTTCTGTGTTCTGGGTTAGCCAGTTGGCAAATAGCTGCTTCTTCCTCAGGCTCCCAGTGTATGACTGTCTCTTCTTGTCCGTTTGTCTCCTGTTCTTCCAAAGACCTTTCTCTCCCAGTTTTCCCATGTGTCTATGTTCCAGGCACTCGCTCATGATATAAATTAAAAGAAGGGCGTAGTTACATATATATGTAGATATGATAGAAGCAAAATCTAAGCCATGGTCTTGAACTCCATGATCTGGAACCTCCCATGTGAGCTTTGGAAGTTGTGCCACATCTCCCTGTGCTTGCACACCACTACTGTTGCATATGGAGGGAGAAGATATACTGAACCTCTGTGTACTGGTGACACCAGCACAGCAGTTTCCCAATGCAAAGCTCCTCTTTGGCATACAGCTCCCAGTCTTTGCCACTTAGTAGGCCCTAGTAAACTTACTTAGCTCCAATATTGAGCCATTGTGCTATTACAGCCATCCTCATGTTATAAACCATGAGACTCAAACTTGCTAAACAACCAAAAACCTTGTTGCTTTTGCCAGATTAGTACAGGCAGTTGCTTCCAGTTGTTATTTGGCTGTTGTGAGCACTTGGCCATCATCTGTTCCCCTCTGTTGTGTGTAGCAGGGCTGACAGCTGGGGACAGGAGTCGCAGCTTCAGTTCTCCAAATTCAGAGGGACACAGCAATCAGGCTTCCAACCCCTGAAGGCTACTCATTTCCTGACTGTTAAAGCAGAAAAAGCATCCACATATATAGATAGCAGGGCCAACCTTTGGAGAGAGAATGGTAGGACGAATTCTCAAATCTGGTTGAATATCAAATAAATAACTCTCAGTCTGCTGCAGAAACCCACAGAGGTGTTGCTATGCTATGCACACACTCAGGCATGCCAGGCATGTTCTTAGCCCTGGTCTAGGCAAAGCTATGTATGTTAATGGAAAGGAAAGAGCATGTGCACACAGTCTGATTATTGCCTCTATTATGCAAACACTGTATTTGTTCTTCTTGGCTCCATATAGATTTTTTAATGGACAGAATATTTTTGACAGACCTGAGGCAGAATTCATTCTTTTCATGCACAGAACATAATTAAGTCCTGTTTGTAAGAAAAAAAATGGGGGGTTTTATGGATGTTTGTTTAGATACTGAATAGCAATATTATGAGTTCCCTGAGCTGAATTTGCCAGGGGAGCTACACTTATTTGCTTTCCTTCTTTCCTTTGCCTCCAGCTGTCTGTTCCAGAACAGGGACTTCCATTCTTCTCTGTCCACCTATTACAAAAGCATAGTCTACAGGAGAGTATTCATGCAGCAAATGGTACTGCTGCCACCTACTCGTTGAAGGAAGCATTAGCATTTTCCTCTTAATCATGAACACAGATCAGTTTATGTCCCAAATCACCGTTGTTTTCCCCAAGTCTAAATATTTAATCAGAATTTTTATCTCACTTGCTCTGTGCATCCACCAGACAATCCACCCACGCGTTCTCTTTTCCTTTAGCCACAGCAACACAAAGCAAATAGTTGCATGAACATTACAGTTTCCTATTTCATGATGGGACTTGGAGTACCTAACAAGATGCCAGCTCTGTCAGAAATGTTTCCTGCAGCTGTGCCATTAATAATTCCTCACTCTCACATGGATTCTCTTGACTTTTGTTGTGGCTGAGCTCCTACTACAGTAAGGACCTTCATTTGGCAGACTGCCCTCACAGAATTTATCTGTATGATATAATGATGTACATCTACTGCAAACTCAGCTCCTAACTTTTAGTCTGCATTTGTGTTTGATGGATCTTTGCATTTCACTGAGGTCCCTGACTGTGATTAAGAGAAAGTTTTGTTCCTCTATGTCCAAATTACCATGACTCAAAATTTTACTAAAATTGAAAGTCTCCATAAAAGGCTGTTACTTGGTCAGCAGGACTTTTCTCAACATATCCTTTCTCTTCAACATGAGCAGAGGGTTTCCTCTGCTGCACGATGTGCCTTCATGGCACTGCTGTGATTAACAAGGAGCTGTGTGCATTTTGCTTTCTGTGTGTTTGACAGGAATTCTGCTGTGAAAAATATTCTCAAGGATCACTTCAGCTAAAAAAAAATCCCTGATTTTTCCTATTTTCTTCTTGTGCTGCTTTTTAAGTTTGCTGCCTAAGAGGCACCTTATCAGACCACCTGAAAAAAAAAAAAGTCTGGATGCCAACTTAGCTGCATTATTGGAGCACAGACATGCCTGTCTGATTCCTTTATAGAGTGGGTTTTGAGGATGTGCTTAAAACATTTAAGGGAGGTTGTTTCCAAAGTGTCTGATTGCTGAGCCTTTCTTTGGGGATTTGCTGCACATAAAAATTAGGACTAAACTGTGACTGTATCTTGGAATTCTTGGAAAAACCAGTTTGGTTCTGGCAATGTTTGTGAAATATATATATATCAACGTAAAGAAATAAAGATGACATCTGATTTACAAGTTTAGTCCTCTTTAGGAAAATGTCTTGATCTTTCCTATGATATTCTTTTCAAACAGCACAAAATCGCTCTGTGTTTTAAAACGCCATTGCTGAAAGTTTTATACATTGGAGGTTCCTTCTGGCCTCCATAAATGCCATTACAGCACCCAAAGGAATACTGTGGTCTGGAAGCACTTCTAAAAGCCTAACAACTGAAGAAATACGTTGGATCCTGAAGAAGTAGGAATTAATGAAAGCATCCCACATTCTTTCTTTCTTCTCTCTCATTTCTGAGCCCTTTACCACTGGGATGTGAGTTCCAACTGAATTTTAAACGCTGCTTGACTCATTCTTCTCTTGGAGCAGGGCAAAGGGCTGCAAACCAAATGAGGTGCCATAGAGGAGTCCATGGACCAGTTTCTTCTCTCAGAGCAACTCTAGGTTATTCCAGGGAACTAATGATGTGCTTACCAAGAGGCATCTAATTCACTCAAGGAATTATTGTCTGCTTATGTAGAGGAGGGGGCAGCTGGGAAACATCACAGTAAAATCATCCACAGATTGTGCATCTCTATTTGCCTATTAACTTGTTTGTCAAAGAGAAGAAACAGTGTGCAGCACCAAGAGATGCCTTCAGTTGGGACTGGTCACAGTCTCACAGAACTGCAGCTATCCTTCACCATGAAATTCTCAGGCAGAAAATTCCAAAGAAATTGAAATCATCATTTCAGAGAATACAACCTTTTATTGTGATTTATTTCTAAATGTCTCTGCTTCACTTGTGTGCTGTTAAATTTAAAAATGACTTTCCTTTTAAGCTCTCATATGAGTAAAGCTATTTTTAACTGCCAGATTCAGTGATCTGATGCATCTTTCACATCTAAAAATGCTGAAACAGGGTCTATTAATAGCAACTCTGCACAAGGCTTTGGGTTTTTTTAACCGTAAATATTTTGGTATATACACTGCAGAAAGCTCTTATAATAAAATAATAATTTCATCATAGTAAGATTTATATTTGCAACATGACGTGCTAAATTATGTCCACATTTTAAAGCGGATCTCAGTAGATTTGTAGGGTGTGTATTATCAAAGAGTTTTATCAATGGTTTTGAAACAAAGAGTTGGAGATAGGCATAGAGGAATAAATTAATATGGAAATCAGGAATAGAAAAGTAAACATTTGAAGGAACCTGTACAAGATCTCATACTTAAGAGATGTGTTAGTGCTTCAGCAGTTTGCTGAAGTCTTTACCTTATGCTAGAAAAGGCTGATGTTTCTGCCCTATCACTTGGAGTGTGGTTATTTTAACAGTGAGCCCCAGAGCTCCAGCAGGGAGAAGGGGTGAGCAGGTGGGGTGTGGGCTGGGTTAAGGGACAAGCTGGATGGGAGGAAAAATCCACCTCTGCCAGGCAGTTGCTGTTTGATGCAGCAGCTGATCCAGGTAGGAAACTTGGCTGTTACCATTATATTATTTTTATCCACTTCTGGAGGCTTTCACATAAACTGGATGTACTTCTCTGTATGACCACCATTGACAGAGAAGGAAAAAGAGGAGCACAGCTGAGAACAGGAAATTTAATAAATCTCATCAGTACCGAATACGTGTCATTTCACAAAATCCATTAGTGCCTATGGTGTGGCACTGCACAGGTCAGTTAAAGAGAGCAGTTTGGAATATTTCTTTCATAATGGACAATCATAAAAAGGCACAGAAGGGGCATCTTTGAATGTATGGGAATTACTTGACTGACAATTGGAGCCTGGGAGGATAGGAAGGGGGATAGTAATATATTCCTTACTCAGACATTTCCAATAGGAAACTCCAAAGAAGGTCACAAGGCTGCAGGGACCTCTGTGCTGAGTCCATGAGTCTGGGCTTGAAGGCTTATTCCGTGGGTCAAGGATCAAGGGAAGATGCTGTGCAGGAGGCTGGCATGGAAATTCCCAGTGGAGCAGCAACACACCCTCCCAGAGCCGCCACTGAAGCCAGGCAGGTGAGTGCCAGGCTACTTTTCTTTACAAAGTGTCTCATGGTCACTATCACGTTCGAAGGTCTCATCGGAATATTTTCCCATGTGCATTTCTGTTCAAACACATGTGGCAAGGACAGTGGTTGTAAGAGTATTGCAGAAATGCTGAAAGCTGGGACAGCCTGTGTGCTCGTGCACACAAACCATCCCTGTTCTAGGGAGGGAGGGAGGGAGGGAGGGAGGGAGGATGCTCCTCTTATTTCTGCCCATTCCGGAAATACTACTCCAGTTGATCCAAAAAAAGGGTTTTCTCCTCTAAGGCTATCCTCTGGATGGTGATTTTTTACATGTTAGGGACATCTGCTGGTGCTAAAGGAATGCTGCACAGCACCCAGTTGATCCCGAAGTGCCCTCCGGGCGCAGTGGAGGGACACAAGGCGCCCTGGGATCCAGGAGGGAAGGACTGGAATGGCAGGGATCAGCCATCAGCCCCTCTGCTACCCTCTCTTTGCGTGCAAAGAGGCAAGATAACACAGCTTGGGAGTAAAATTTGGTATGGAGATGAATGGCAAGGTTTAATAATTGAGAAAATTCACTACAAATCAATAATTGCACTTGTTTCGAGGCATGGCCAAAATATAGACCATACACTTCCCCAGCTGCAGTGAGCTGTGAATAACAGGGTTAGTACATAATTTCTGGTTGGACAGCCAGGATAATAATGCTGGTATTTCAGCCTCAAAGCAAAATTTTTTCACATTAATGTCTGTAATGATTTCACACATTAGGAGGAAAAATGGAATAGGTTTAGTGTTCAAGTACCTGCAGAAGTCCCAAAAGGATAATCATTTGCCATGTGTGATGAGCACATCTAATGCACATCACAATATCTGTTCCTACCAAACACAGCTTCTTTAATGATCCCTGTGAATGATTCCCATGCTGCTGAAGGTGGCTGGTTGTGGTGCTGGGATGGCTGAGTTTTTGCCTTCCTTATCTCCATCCTCATTCTCCATGGTTTTATCATGCAGAAGGGATTTCAGTAGCGTGACTTGCATATCCCTAAGGAGTTCTTAGTTTGCAGTGGGTCTGAAGAAGTTTATATGATAACAAAGCAATCATAGTGCAATATTGTCATTACTTTGGCCATGTAGTTGGAAGGGAATGGGGAGGTGAGGAGCTTACCTAAGGACCCTGAGACTGCCAACTTGCAATTTAAACAGTCTGTCTTGCTTTCAAAAACCTACAGCATTGTAAATCAGGCCTAGGTAAATTATGGTCACCTCCAACACTAATCATGCTAAGATGATAAGATTCTACCTAAGATAAAAAAGTCAACTTTTTACGTTCCCACATTCTATGTGGAGGAAATCACCAGTATTCTATAAATAGTCTGTGTTCTGATGAATCTATGTTTATATATGTGAAAGCAACTATATAAAGGAGGAAAATAGGAGTGATGGCAGTGCTGTATATGAATGTGTTTGTATATATGAGGCTGTTATGGTGTGGATCTGCAGTCTCTCCTTTCAGCACCTCCATATGTGCCTGAGAGCTTTGGCCCAGAGCCTGAGGAGTTAAAAACCCTTTCACTACAAGTCCTGGGGAGAAAGATGGTGCAAGCAGGAACAATCTGATGCTTGTTGAGCAAACACGTATTAAAAAATGGTAATGAAGGCTGACTGGAATGACTCACAGCAGAGGGGTTAGCTGGGCTCTGAGCTGGGTGATATTTAAGGGCATTAAATCTCACTGTGTTTGAAAGTTGCTTTAACAAAAGCAACATTAGCAAAGAAACCCTGCACAGCACTGTGTTCACAGGGTGTCTCTGGAGACTGTTATTATATGGTACTATATTATATCACACTTCATTACAATCCCTCCATTATTATTTTCATTATTATGATGCAAAAATTGCAGCTGGAGAAAAACAAAACCTATTTTATGTGATGGTTTGGGGCTTTCTGCTTGTTTTTTTCTCCTCATCTTCTCCCATAAGTAAAATCGTAGAGCCAAAGGGTTCTGCCTTCCTCTGGGCAGAGAGCCCAGGCATGGGAGACTCTCAGCTTGTACAGCCACAGCCACCATCTGGCACACTGGGAGCCTGTTTTGGGAAGGGTTAAGGGTGTGATCAAGAGGAAATGTGATGTGTTTACACAGCAGAGCTGCAGAAAGCATGTCACAGTGGGCACAAGAGGGCAGAAGCAGCCCAAGATTAGGTCTGTGGCTCGAACGTGGCTTTCACTACCCTGGATTTCTTTTATATTCCAACTCGTATTCATAAAATCCTGTTTGGCAAAAAATGCAAGCACATGACTTAATATAGCTATGGTCAGCTGTATTATTAGCTCAGTCCTGAAAAAAAAATAACCCAACTGAAAATCTGAAATGATTTTTGTTCGGCAGAAAGATCAGCTTTCTTGGGAGCTGATTCTTAGGAACAAGGGGTTCCAGGGACACCAGGGTTCTAATAGCATCCTTACTCTCTCTCTCACTGTTCTCCTGCAAGCACATGACTTAATATAGCTATGGTCAGCTGTATTATTAGCTCAGTCCTGAAAAAAAAATAACCCAACTGAAAATCTGAAATGATTTTTGTTCGGCAGAAAGATCAGCTTTCTTGGGAGCTGATTCTTAGGAACAAGGGGTTCCAGGGACACCAGGGTTCTAATAGCATCCTTACTCTCTCTCTCACTGTTCTCCTAAAACCCAGTTGCAAGTCAGGTTCTGCAGGGAAATAAAATGCAGAAAACATGCTAATTTCTTCAGGTGCAATATGCTTAAAACACGATTATCTCCCCTTGTCTCTCTTTGTATGTTCATCTTGGTTCTGATACCAAGAGGTTGTTTTTATGCATTCAAGTTTAATTATGTAAGTGTCCTTGTTAATTCCACCGAGGCATAACAGAAAAGCAAAGATACAGACCTTTTTGGGATTATGGCCCTATGGTGTAATCTTCATAATGCATAGAATAACACCAGTCTGGAAATCTCTCTGTGCATAGAAATTAGCTTCAACATTATTTCAAATTACTTCAAAGAAGCATGATGAGATTGGTCTCTTTGCATCAAATTATATTAGTTTCTGGGTTTAAAGCATAAATCCAAATCTGAGCCTGCTCCTTCCTGCCAACAGCTCTGGATCTGACAGGAATGCAGCATCCCCCGTGTGCTGTGGAGAAACATTCTCAGGAGCTCCTGCTCTGCTGGCAGATGAGTTCCAGCAGCACGAAGGGACCTTCATGGGCAAGAACAAACCCTGTTGGTCTGGGTACAGAAGCTAGGCCACTCATCTCCAAGGGCTGCAGCTCCTCTCAGGAGCTGCTCCTATTTGGAGTTCCCATGGGTTTCTGTGTATGTTTCTGCACCACTGGTCCTCCATGGTCTTTTCCATGGGCTGCATGGGAATCTATGCTCTGTCACCTGGAGTATCTCCTCCCTGATGTCTTCACTGACCTGCAGGGCTATGGGACTGCTTCTCTCATATTTTCTCACTACACCTTCTCACATTTGCTGCACAGCATTTTTCACCCTTTATTAAATAAGTTATCACTGAGGCATCACCATCATCACTGAAGGGCTCAGCTTTGCCCAGAGGCAGGTCCATTGGAGCCTGCTGGAACTGGCTGTATCCAATGTGGGAACAGTTTATGGTGTCTCCTACCAGAGGACAGACCTTCTGCTGCCAAAACTTTAACATGTAAACTCAGTACAGGAACATAGTCTATTCTTCATGATGGTTTTGAGAAGAATGAGGAATATGTGATTAAATCTCCATAAGGAAGATAGGTGCTAGCCATCCTTGGGGTGAGGCCTGTGAAACAGAAGGATTTCATGGGAAGGATATGAAATTTTGGTTCCAGGATGAGTTTAAAACAGACTGAAAAATCTTCTGTCAAAAGTGACTGCACTGCAGAGTAGGAGTAGAGGAGACAGTCCTTTGTGACCCCTTCAAATTCTGTGATCTTGTCAAGGTGAAAGAATTATTTAATTGCTGTCACATAAGGTAAATTTGCTTTAGGGGCAAAACCACAATCTGTAACTTTAGTTCTTATTATATTTGCTTATCTAGTATTCTGTTATAATTTATCTGGGGTTTTTATTTTTGCTCCTTCTTTCTTACCTTAAATTAGGCTTTTGCACTTGTGTATTCTCTTACCTGTAAGCTATTATTTATTTCTGTGTCTGGAAGTTTTATAGTGCTGTCCATGTACATTACTCTTCTAGTTTAGTTATTGCTACATGTAATTGAAAATGATAGCCATCTCTATCAGACTTCATAAAGTGTTTGGCTTTCTTTTGCTTTCTAGCTAAAAATTTCTGCTCTAGGGTTTGCCCATTAAAATGTAGAATATATTCATTTATGTTTTGTTTTTGCCATCAGCATAGCTCCTCTTAGCAAACAGACTGTTTCTGAGAGTGGATATTTTCTGGTTATTGCATTTTTCCTCAGGTGCAGACATCATACATTCAAATATTTGGTTCTGACCTCTTTCTTTTGGGCTGTCTACACAGACTGTTAATGAGCTTGAATATTGCATTAAAGGCTTGATGATGGCTCCCCGGAGAAGAGTAATCTGTGGATGGAGTAATAGCAAGTAAATATTAAAGTCTGTTCCCAAGATACTCAGCCTGTCAGCTTTGTGAAGCAGGGAAGGCATTTTGCTCTCCACACAGTGTTGCAATGGTAGAGGAGGCAGAATGCTACTGCTCCCCACGTTCTGGTGTGAGTCTGTGGAATCCTACACAAACCTCCAAGGTGGCACAAACCAGTAGCCATTGCTTCTTTTCCCTGCCCTTTCATCTCTGGGTTCACAGGAAAATGTGGGTTGGAGTGTTCCCAGTCTGCACAAGCAGGGAAGCACAAGCACTACATGAGATGTGGGAAACACCCCCAGGAAAACCTGACAGCCTACACATAACCAGTGTGAACCTCAGTTGGTGCAGTGGAGCCCCAGCCCATGCCTAGGATTTACAGGCACTGTTGTCATACATGTGAACCCAGTAATACAAGGTCTCTTAATAGCTGTATTTGTTTGAGCATTGCATTCCCATTAAAAAGAATATCCAGGCAATTAACTTTATTGCAATGCTGAATTAGACACACTAAACTCCTCAAGGCCAGGAAATTTAGATAAACTTTTCTGAAACACAGACAATTTTACCTGTCATTTCCTGCCCTTTTCATAAACACCCATGAAGGTTTACCAGTACACAATGACACAATCAAGATGAAAATTTACTTTAGAAAACCTTCTGGGTTTTAGAAAGCAAATATTATCATGCTAAAGCTGCACAGTGTAAAACCACAGCTGGCTGTAGTAGAGCAGAAGGTTAATTTGGAACATCTGTAATTAACTAATGATTCCCATCAAGCAATTAGGAGAAGGTAGTGCACTTTATATTTGTGCTTGCATTAGTATTAGGGAATGAAACCACATTACTGGGAGAGGAAGGAAGGAAGGAAGGAAGGAAGGAAGGAAATTACTCTGAAAAATTCTCATGGCTTTCTGATTTTTAGTCAGGTTGAGAAAATGTTTGACCTTTCAGTTTTAATACTAATTGACAAACTTTTGGTGTTTGAAAACTAAAGGCATCTTCCACTTGCATTTTCTTTTAGAGGAAATGGAATGTAACAGAATTTGGCCTATAAAAATTGAGGTATTCCTACTCATTAGGCAGTTCTGCTATTTCCAATCCCCAATGCAGCTTGCTAAGCCTGGTACTGCATGCAGAAATATAATAAAATCAGCATCAAAACCACAAAAGTGCTTTCAGCATGTTGGCAGGATCCAGCATTGCCTTTTAGAAATGGCATTGAAAAGACTGACAAAGATATGAGCATTTATAACTTTCTGAGAAAGGGAGACAGACACAACTGCCTTAAATCCTGCTGCTAACAACTTGCTTTGGTGTACTGAGCAGCCTCTCCAGCAGAATTAAAACCATTAGAGGAAGTAGAACAGTTCAGTTTACATGTTACCAGATTGTTATTCAAACCCTTTGTTGAAAACATCCAGAGCAAATACCAACAATGCGTGCAAGGACAGTGCACGATGTTGTGAGACTGGGCTTTTGACAGCACAGAAAACAACACTTTCTCAGTAAGTTTCATGGAAAAATAAGACAAGTAATCAGACCACATCATGACTACATGATGGTGATTTTCAAGAACCATCTGGATGCAATCCTGAGCCTAAGATGGTCCTGCTTGAGGAGGGAGGTTGGACCAGATAACCAACTGTGGTCCCTTTCAACCTAACTGATTCTGTGATTCTGATTCTGAGATTATTTAGACATGCCAGCTATGACAAAAATATACACTCATGCTACTTTTCTTATGTCCACTGTCTTCTTTTTTTTTTCCCCTCAGGATGTAACAAATTCAGTTAGGATTCAGTAATGAAGTTGCAGTAAATGCTATTTTAAACTGCAGTTTGTAAAATGTCCCGGAAATATTGTTATCTGACACCGCATAAAAACATACCATTTGGATGCATAAATGTCTTTTAATACCCAGAATTACACTGGTAGAAGATTCTGGCTGTAGTCCCTTAATGAGCACTTTGAGGAAAGACAGCAAATGGAACAGGTTCTGACTGGCAGTATACACCTACACAGCTGCTCTACCACATGACATTTCTAAATGGGCTTCCCTACAACAGGATTTGACAAGTGATGAAAGCTGGGTTGTTAAATCTGACAGTATCTCAACTCTGTATCTCCAGGACACTTTTTGTTAAAAGGCTTTCAGCTTCGGGTCTTCCTGAACAGAGCTCCTACTTCAAAAATTGCAACGGCACATTAAACAAGTTCACTTGTTTATAATGCCTTGTTTTCTAGAAGAAATCAAGGATTTAAAGACATCTGCCCGAGGCACCCAAAAAAAGGAGCTGAATTCTTGGAAGGTGGATGCACAAGATCATTTATCACCTTTCCAAGAAGCACATAGAGTGAATAATATAAAATATAAATGTGTAGCATATCATAGTAATTTATATTTTATATAATATACTATACTATTTATGCATATATATACATGTTCTTCCATTTTTAAACCCCTGAATTTCATTTAATTTGCATTTGCCACTGTAGCTGATTTGGGGTATGTATTTCAAAACTGTCATTTTTAAGTATGTGAGGATAGGGAATATATATAATACTCATTGAATGAATAACTGCCCCCTCCTACCTCTCCAAATTCCAATACCCCAGTCACTTAAGAAAAAGGTATTTATGATAATCTGTTCCTTCAAAATGCTCTAACAACAATAATAACCCAGTTTTCCCCTGAATTAGGTGTATATGTTTATCTTCAGTAATACTTGGTCCAGCCATTTAAGGAATGCCTGAGATCCCCTGCCCTGAGGCACTGGTGTCTTGCTCTGAGGACTTCAGATGTGACCAGCTCAGCAGATCTGAGGGGCTGTCCCATAAAATACAGCAGCAGTCCTTAGTATGAGGACAGAAATCATGGCCTGCAAGGCCATGCTCCTCCTATCTGAAGTAGTAGTAGGGTCACAATAGGGTCAGGCACCCTATGGTACTGTCTTCAACTCTCTATGCTGAGTTCTTTTTACATAGACTCATAGAATAGTTTGGGTTGGAGGGGAGGTTAAAGTTCATCTAGCTCCATTCCCCAGCCATGAGCAAGTTCCACTAGACCAGTTTGCTCTAAGTTCCACCCAAACTGGCCCTGAAGAATTCCTTGGATGGAGCATCTACAACTTCTCTGGACAACCTGTGCAAGTCTCTCACCACCCTCACAGCAGGGAGGGTGCTTTCTTACATCTAACCTAGATTTTCCCTCTTTCATATATTATGTTCAGGAGGAAGAGTAGAGAATAACTATGCAAAATAATCTAGTTTAGTGTTTAGGAGACTCTAAAAAAGATGGAAAGAGATAGGCTGATTTAAAACTATCTGATGCCTGTGTCCAATGTTTACACCTTTAAAACCCTGCTTAGTTTCTACAAATGCTTTGGTGTCTGCCTTTGTTGTAGGCAGATTCTCTAAATATCTCATTCTGGACAGGTGAGGAGCCAACTTCATTTCGACAGTGTATGCCTGTCTGTCCAGTTGCTGTGCAGACTCATAAGCTGGACATTTCTGTGACCATCTAGCTCAGTAATAGAGCTCAAACTCTTAATTGTTTCAACCCATGCCTGCCAGATAAAACACTATATGAAACAGCAGTAATGCCTTCTTTTCTCACCTAAGTACTCAACCTTCCTCTGCTGCCAGAGTAAGCACATATTATGCCTCTCCTTGGTGAGTTTTCTGATCATCATGAGTGGTTTATTGAGGATGGGACTATTTCTTCCATTTCTCATGGAGTCCCTCAACTGACCTAGAGAAACTCAGTGATGAAAAGTGGACCCAATATTCAGTAGCATCAACTACGAACACAAAGACCTATTTTCCAGTTTGTACACCAGTAATCACTTAAATTTAAATATCTGACCATTCAGCATCACGGCCCCTAAAATGTCACCATAAATACCTGCCAGGCTCTGGGAGAGGTGTGGAAATGTTATGGCAAATAAATAGCAGAATTGATCGATCCCTTCTATTTTTCGGAGTTAATCTGCTAACACATTTTGGTCTCTGCAAAAAAACGTTTCTCATGTTTAAAGCAAATTACATGAGTCGTGTGAATGAACAGTCTCTGAGTGTCGAAGTCTCAGATATAAATGAATATACCTAAATATCTCAGATCTAAACAAGTGTTGCAAAGTGGTTTGTGTAATTAGGACAGGCTCATCTGTAATTTCCAATTCAAAGCATCTTGAAACTTCAATGTGGATAAAATCTGAGTCTGAAAGTATTTCCCACCCTGGTCCATCTCTGCATGAAAGGGAAATGTGATAGGCTTTGTCCTTTCTTATCCTAAAGTATGTACTTACAGCAGTGCTATGACAAAGCCACACGTTAGGCTGTTGATTAATGTCCTGTACATGTCTGTGCAGCTGAGACCCAACACAGTGAGACTTTTGGTGTCTTTCTGTAATCAGTTTTTTAGATGGTTTTATATGCTTCCTGTGAATGGGTTATTTGACAAGTTAAAAAAAATAAAGTGCTCCATATATATACTTACGCTTTTGAATAAATGATTTGTATTCGAAATGACATGAAACCTCTCTGCTGCTGCTCCTTAGATGAGAATCAGGGCTGGACCTGATTTACTGGAGATCAAGACAGAATTTTTGTGGTTCATGAATTATTATCACCAAACAAACATAAAACATCAAAAGCACTCAGCATGAAGAAATTTAATGTAGAACCACTGTGGTTTATGAGTGAAGGCAGTTACAACTTCTCGGTCCCAGCTCTTCCTATAGGAAAAAGATTTGTCCCCTATTGTTCTTTTTATGAAAACTCTGAGTTTACTAGTAGTTTATGTTAAATTCAGCAAGAGAAACTGGTCAAAACTGAATACAACAACAGCTAACCAAACTGGCTTTTCAGTATGGGATCTTATTTCTTAAATCTTCTAGGGGAAACTGTAAGTAAAGAGTGGAAAAGAAAACTGGGATCTTCTTTGGGAGGCAAAGCTAAAAGGAGTACCTCTGCGTACAGGAGATCTAGGGCTCTGGCAAACCATATCCTGAGCTGCATTTGAAAAGTGTATGAAAAGGTTGGAGAAAATGGTCTGTCCCCTCTATTCTGCCCTTGTAAGACAACCTCTGGAGTACTGCATCCAGTTTTGGGCTCCCCAGTGCAATACAGATGTGGACAAAAGGGAGCAGAGCAAGCTCAGCAGAGGGTTTGTAGGATAGCTGAGGAACTGGAGCATGGGGTATATGAAAATAGGCTGAGAGACCTGGGGTGCTCAGCCTGAAGAAGAGAAGGTGAAGGGATCTTACTGCTGCCTATAACTACTCATGGCAATGTCTTTCTATTAGAAACCTCACCATCTTGCTTTATGAAAGACATTTTCAAATGGAGTGAAAAGCATTATTCATTGCATAAGAGATTACAAAAAGAATTTTTTTTATGAACTCAAGCCTAACCTTGCAATTTTTTCAATTAAGCAGGTAGAACTTTCCTTAAGATTAGATAAAAATACCAACCCTTGGAATGGGACAACAGAATAAAAATTTCTGTCCCTCTTGAGTATCTTTATACTCATTCTGTGTCTGATTTGATAGGTGATGTCTTTTATCTGGTTTGATTAGATCATAGTTTATTTGATTTGATAAGCAGTACGTATTGGTCCATAAAAGATGGATCAGTTTGGACAGGTGACATGGCTTGGAGCTCACCCAAAAAACATTGATACTTCTGTGAGATGTTCAGTTTGGGAAGGGATGTACCATTACCTATATCTTACCAGGGGTTTGCATGCCTTAATAAATATAGGGTGTATTTACAGTATGTAGCCATACTTTTTTGTAAATACTGAATTATGGAGCATCAGAGAGTCTTCCTCATTACCTTTGGTTGAGTTGTATTGCCACAAGTAGAGCATGTAGCAACTATTAAGAATCATTGCACTGTGTCGCTATTTTTGGTTATTGAAATCTTTTAATGCTGTTTCTTGCCCATGTCACTGTGCCATGCTTGTTTGTGAGCTCTTTAGGAGAAGTTTTTGCTTACTCAATGCGGTACAAGCTCCAATGATCTACTCTGTTTTCTGATACAAACATTTTTTTTTCATTATTTATAAAGCTAAACCAAAAGTGTTTTGAGCTAGCACTTGCAAGGCTGTACTTGATGTAACATATCCCATTTTAGGCCTTGTTTTCAAGGGTGATGCAGATTAATTGGGGGAAATACAGAGGAAGAGGAAAAGGAAAGAGGTCAAGAAAAGCCCTTGAGGTCTGGAAAGTGTGAGCTGTCTTCAACTGGCATGAATACTGTAGCAATGAATTTTTCTTGAGAAGACAAACACATTACCTCACAATCTATCTGAAACAAGACAGACCCTTTTCTGCCAGTCTTGCAAGTCAACTTATAAGGAAGGTGCAGACTAGGAAGAGTGAACAGCAGCGTCTCTTTGTACGAATCAGGTGGAGAGAGAAGTGACATGGGAGCAAACATTACCTTCGCTTGGATTCTGCAGCTGGCAGCAACCGGAAAATGTGACTTTGGTCAGTTCTCTTTGGTCAGTGCCTTTAGAAAAATTTGACATTTCCAGATTCATCCCTGTCTTTTCTGTCCTATTTTAAGGAGGATTCTTGTTGCTTCACTCCAGTATTGTATTATTTGTTTTGCTGTCTGTTCAGCATTCATTACTTTACATCCAAGAGAAGGGAAAAAACAACAAACCATTTTTCACTGTTTTTAGCCCTAGGGCCAGCTTTGCCATTCAGGAAGCAATATGCTTTTTGACCTAGAATCCTGGGAACAGCAAACAAAGTGTAATCCATGCTGATCATATTAATAGATTTCTTTTTCAACAAGGAAGAGACTATTAGCTTTGCTTACATCCATTGTAGATTCCACCATGGGATCCTGCACTTCTCTGTCATCTCCCTTTAATGACTTCATGGTCTTCTAATTAAAGTGAATGAAGCTGGGCATGACAAGCATTGGCAAGCGGGAGGAAGCTAAAAATCGATGTCTGCTCTTGTAAGCAAGTTATTTTGTAGTATTTACACATAACACCACTGAAGTGTCTCACTCCTAAAATGTGGTGGGAGGTATTGATGTGTCAGGAACAGTAACTGGTTCTTCAATAGACCAAGATATTTGTCACAGTTACATTTGTGCATGAGATAGTCACTTATCTGTTTAAGTTAATTTTTTAGCAAAAAAAAAGTTACAGCCACTTCTGATTGTTTCTAAAATTTTTACAATGCACAGATCATTTCCACAGATGCAGCACTGGCAGTGACAAAGAACGTTCTTCTTTCTACCTGTCACTGTTGTCAAGCCCCTTCAATTTGGCCCATGGAAGCCTCTGCAGAGAGATGCCTGGCCATTATTTTCCTTTATGTAGGTATGCCTAAGGTAGGAAGTCTGAATAACACCTTAATCATGACAAGTCAGGGCAGGAGCAGCATTTGAAAATAGGTACCACACAACCCATAAAAATCACTGCTCCTAAATCAGACAGATTTTGCCTTCAGATGGGAAGAACATACCAACCTGTCTCTATCTGCACCAGATGAACATTTCTTCATCAGCCCTGCAGATGTTTTCCAGGTGGGCTAATCAGAGTTGAACCTTTCTTTTCATTTTCATCAGCCAGATGTGCTGATGTTTTCTGTGATGTGGAAATGTCCTCAATGAGGACTGGACATAAAGTTCCTCATAAAGTTCCATCAAAGGCATGTGAGGATGCCTTACCTTTTGGAAGGGTGCAATTAGAACTTGTGGGAAAACAGATAACGTGCGGGAAAAAACCCCAATTCTTATGTATTTTGACAGGTTCGAATTCAAGAAAAGTTTCTTGGAAACTATTAGCTTGTTGAATAATCTCTCAAAGGAGTGTGATACATGTAACATGATGCTGGGCATTGTCCTACAGAGTTTTTAATGAGAAGATCCTGCCTTCTGTCCACAGGTAGCAAAAGCAACTGCATAGGATTGTTCAGTGGCAGACCTGTTTGCAGGTTCACTGTCTTTGTGAAATGTTTTAAGACACGTAGAAGAATAAAATCTGTGCAGATGCTGCAGAGTTGCAAGTAATGCTTCACTTTATTTAAAAGGGAAATTGTTTTAAGACAGTTTATGGAAGACATCAGAAATTAATTTGGCTCCCTAGGTGTCTTCTTCTCCCCATATTTTTAATTCTTGTTTGTATTATACCATCTAAAGATAAAAGAAGCTGAATCTTTGATGTAGCACTTTTGTCTTCCAGTGTTTGGAGAACTGAAAACTCATTATTTTTTTCCCAATTGTATTTTCTAATGTGAAAGTCCCCGAACCTGTAAATAATTTACAGTCCTTTTGAAGTTTCTTTATCAGCTTCACTTCAGCAATATTCAAACAAAGATCAGAGGCAAGATGAATCTTCTCATGATGCCCTTTGACTGGAAGGTAACATGCTGGAATGTTTGAAATGTGATATGAACATTTCATTGCTTCAAAGCAATGTACAATGTAGCAATGTTCACATTTCATTTATTATGTTATCTTCCTGCATCTAAAAGTTCCTTTCAAAGAAGGAAGCTCCATTTCACAAGTGCTGACACATTAAACACATGCTATATTGCTCTGAAAGGTGTCTTCATCAGATTTGCCTCACTGGTAAGCAAAATTAAATGGCTGAAGATGACCCAAATTCAGCTCACTTTTGAATACTATGGACAAGCTCACACTGTATTAGAAAACTACCAGGTGACAGAAACACTGAAATTCAATTTGAGTAATTCATGAGCTCAGCCTTCCAGGGAAAGGGAGTAAAAAGGATTGATCTGTACAAAATGAACAGGGAGCTTTTTCCTATTCCCTCACCCCAAGCCTTATCAAAACAAAGCTGTCTGAAGGCAATCACACTTAATTTGCTAATTTTTTAATTTAGTTCTTGATGCAATTATAATGGCTCTTTACTACAGCTTCTACCTCTTTTCTTCATTAATGTAGTTTTTCATTGTGTCAAATTTCACTCCTTTATCTTTCTGATTCCTTTCCCTGCAGAATCCTCCTGCAGACTCCTGATCTCAGTGAAACCCTCTTTTCTGACATTTGTGGTCTTCATCCAATATTTTTACTTTTTCTATTCCTTAGAAGACTGAACACTATCCCTTTGGCCCAGCAATAGGGCAGGGCAATATCTGACAGTATGCCCTGTCTGCACCTCAAATGTTCCCCTTAGCACTTCAACACTTTAAAGCTTACATCTCTTAGAAAATTGGTTTTCATATCAGGACATGCCAGTTATTATGTCGCCATTTCTGCAGTTCCATTCAACTACAGCTTTCACCCCAATTGTGTTTAATTCTATCAGTTCTTCCCCACCAGTGAGCCCCAAGTCTAAAATAAATGCCCTAAGAAAGCCTTCTGAAATGGAAATTTGTATTTAACATGGTCCACAGCTTCCTGCAATTTTTTCCCAGTTTATATCTGAATAGCACTCCCTTCTCCCATTACCAGTATTTAATCTCCTATTAATTACTTCTACTAGTTGTAAAAATGCTTCAAGTATCACCTTCTTTCATAGCACATTTGTGTCAGACCCTACCATGGCATAGCTCCTGCTTATTCTTATTTTTTCAAGCCAGTGCCATCTCAAAAATTTTGCCTCTGCCCATGAGATATTACCATTTTTGCTTTGTTGTTAGCCTCTAAAATATTCTAAACAGAAATAAATAATCCCATTCCCTATTATTTTGTACAGTGGGGAAGTAATTTGGACTCAGTACTAAAATCAAGAGTTCCTGAGATCTGAGTTTAGCTATGAGCTAACGACTTAGTCTTTGGTCAGTATTTCAGAACGTGTCTGCTTCATGCAGTGGTGTGGAGATGTCCAGACCAGAACCAACCTGATATAACCATAGAATACAGCACACAGCACAGCAAAGAGAACCTCTATAGGCTTGTTCTTAAGGTACTTTTTTTGCTGGTGAGCCTGAACCATTGAGTGCTCAACAACACTTCTGGTTTTGGATGGGTTTGTAGGGAGCATCAGCTCCTAGATATACTCCTGACCTCTGTGTTCCCATTTGTTTCTTCATTACAGTCTAACAGTATTTGCACAGCATATAGAAGGAATGTTCTATTAATGTTTGTGCTGTGCTTTTAAAAGGGGGGCTTATTTTATGAATCCTCTGTCTCACTTAGATAACTCCTCTACCTTTTCTTCTCTGCCCTTTCTGCCCCTTTTAGAGGGTTACTGGGCCACCTGATTATATATTTAATCTCTTTTTCTCTAACATGTGAAATAAGGCACAAAATGAAACCAGTTCAAGGAATACTGTCTCTTTCAAGTGTGTATCAAGAAAATGAAAATGTAATATGCTCTCCTGCTCTTTGAGAGCCCAGCAGAGTCAGCTCCTCACAGGCAGGACTTGTGGATACTGGGAACAATGTACTAGAAAAATATATATGGAGCACAGTATTTGGACAAAAGATAATATTAAGGGCAGCTGTAGCATTTATGATTGAAACTGCTTGTTTGTGTTTTCCATTTCTAGGGAAAGGTGGTGTACCAGGGGTTTGAGTGGCAGTGCAGCTCTTCCAAGAGGTATGCTTGAAGTCATCTTTAGCAAGGAGAAAGAACTGACCCACCAGGGCTGGTAATTAATGATTGCTCCCCATTCAAGGCAAAGGACTGATGTAGATGATTTTCTAAAGTTCTAATAAAATGAGAGTCTACGTATGTTACTAGTTTCACAGGGGCAAACTAATTCCCTTGAGAACCCCTAGTGGGACCATAAAATTCTCCTTCTCAAGGCTGTAAACTCCTTTTCCAATACTTTTAATTAGCATCTTGGTAATATGTCATGGAGTATGGATCTTAAATGTACGCTGACATTTCAGCATCAGAACTGAATTCACGTTGTGCTTGCTGATTATATTGTTTCAAAGTGTGTCCAGCATGTGTCAATGTCAAGAAATCAAATGTGCTGTGACAGGAGACACACTGCAGAGCTCATGGCTTGCCTCAAACAGATTGGATGATCTAAGGACAGGTGAAAAATCTGTCTGAATGGAGTAAGAAAGTCGTGTTTCTTTCCATTAGAAACGTTTTAGACTGTTAGAAGCTGTTTCATAGACATTTAACTCTTGATGATAAGCAGAGCTGGTGGAGACATCGTTTCCTTCAAGGGCTAGAGGAAACTTCTGCAAGCATAAACCACCCTTAACTGGGAATTCTAGCCTTGCTATCAGCAATATTTTACTCATGCCTTTGTATCAGCTAATGCAAATTTGAGGTGGGAATAAATGTTTTCAAAAACCAAGGCAATTCTCTTCTTGAGGTTTTCATAATGTACGAGTATGCAGTATTTTCTGTTTCGCCTTCCTCTCAAAATAGTGCCACTTAAATTAGTGCCAACTGCCAGATCCATCATGAATCTTTCTGTCATATGACATGAAATAAACTGATCTGGAGCCATTACCAGAACAGGCAATCTCTAAGACAAATGGTTTCGCAGCAAAATATGTAGAGGACTGTAATGGGGAAGAAAGGCTACATTATACAGCAGTAAGGGGTCAGGACCAGGGCTGCAAGAGCTATTTGGATGTCTATGATATATGCATATCTCCACTGAGCAGAGGTAGCTCTCTATAGATTACTTTCCCCCTTCTTCCACGTCTCTGTCAGCATTTCTTTCCCAGTTTTTTTCTAGGCTGGGAGTGCCCAGGGCAGTCCAGGCTGCAAACACAAACAGATCCATCTTCCCTATGGGAAGAGCCACCAGTGGGCTCAGGGGCTGGGCCAGGCAGATTAAGCTAGTTTGAAGAACCAGATTTTTCACACTGCTTTGCTGACACTTTAGTTGCATTTTCAGCTCTCAAAAATGAGACAAAATACACCAATTTCTTTAAGATGTACAGCATCCAAGGAGCTGGCTGGGTCTCCCTGGGTGGTGCTGGCTCCTGGAGGGTTGAGCAGCCATCCGTCTCTTGGTGGAGACTAGGAGTGAAGTAGAAGGCCATGTTTTTTCTTTTCTCTTTGTTCGGGTGCTTCTGCATTTGCCTCCTGTGCCACAGCAATTTGGAGTGTTTGCTTGCAAAGCTGCAGTGCCAGCAGTACAGGGAGAAGATCTGTGAACTTCAAAAGCATTTTTGCCCATTAGAATTAAATTCTACATCAAGCTGAAGGCCCAAAATGTTAAAACTTTGAGCACTATTACACCTATCTGTGTGCTAATGATGCTGTTTTCAGGAGACTTTTAAATCTAAAGCTCTCTCATGATGAATATTTTGCCCACAGGTGATTTGAGGGTAACATCTGACTATTATTATTCTTGTGTGAGCAACTGTGGGGATTCAGAAGTCACACAGAAAACTACAAACTTAATTTGCCTTTAAATTACTTGGCACTAACTCATTTTATGATGTTATGAGTGAGTGAGCCCTTCAGTATGTAACAGCTGCTGATAGTGGAAGTTTATACAGATCAAAAGGGATGTAATCCACACTAAATTTGTTGGCCAATGTGCTCCCTCTTGTGATTACTGTGATACATTAGAAGATCAGCAAGGATGCTTCAGCCTTGACTTACAAAGATGTATTTGTTTGTCAAGCAGTAGAAATTGGAAGGTGTAGATCTGACCTCCAGGCTTCCATTGCTGATACAGCCATTCCACTGTAGAGGAAAAAAAAAAAGGAAAACCCAACGGTATTCTGACCATTTCTGTATGACTGAAATATGCTGACATGGGAGTTTATAAAGATTACAGTGTAAAAATGAAACTACTACTGTGAAGGAAAATAAAGTATGAACTTATAGTGTGCTAGGTATGGATATTAGGCTGAACAGATAGTATTGCAGTGCCTGAGTCCTACTGCAATCATTTCTGTGCTTCTTTGCTCAATACTACCTAGCATAAAGGTCACCTCTCATGCCAATGGGGCAT
>NW_008652212.1:498-6614 GCF_000695815.1 Acanthisitta chloris | reverse complement strand
GAATGCCTGGACCACTGGACTACAGCCAGAATCCTCCAAGTTCTTTCTCTCTGATGTAGTGACTTACATATCCTTCTGCAGAGACATCTGCCTTCAATGTGGTTTGAGGAGGAGGTCTTCTTCCCAATGCCAGCCTTTTGTAGAAAATATACCTCCAGGAAACCAGACCTGCTTGGCCTGTCTTGGGCTTGGCAGGTCACTGAACCAAAGTTTCCCTCTTCTGGGTTTATTCTTTATCCTATTAATGCAAACAGCAAGCTCCTTCCAATAAATTCTAAAGAGGTACAGTATTCATCCATATTTGTGGAAGACAAGTTGCGGCTTTCCTCTCTCAGGAGGGGGTGCTGGATTTGGAGCCAGAGGAGGCATCAGTCTGCAACATGGACTACAATACCTGTGCTTGGGAAAGGAGTAATTGTTTAAGCATACATCTGTGTCTATTGCTTATTAATAGCCAGTTCAAACCATCTTCATTCCAAGTTTGACAGTGACCCCCTGAGTGTCTCAGTACTGCCCAGGGGACCTGGGAAGAAAATTGGTGTATTTGGGTTCCATTAAGTGAAATTGGCTGCTTGAAATTTAAGGGCAGTACTGTGTCAAGTTGGAGGTGTCAACATTTTTTGTTGAAAGACAAAATGCAAAGTCGACATTCAGCTCATGAATGAATGAAAGAACAGAAAGAAAGGAAGAAGTCAAATGCTTCTGAGTGAATTCTCTTTTAGTAATTCAGTCCATCCAGACTTCACTTGCAAATTTCTGCATCCTTGGCCTTCTTTATGATGTGCTTAGCAGCAGGGGTCTGTCAGAGAGAATGAATTCTGTCTTCAGACTGGATACCACGTGTCACTGTGGCTGACTCTTCATTAAGGGAATTAATTGCCCTCTGTGACTGCAACCTGCTGCAATGAGGCAACAGTAGGTTTAAAATAGGATGGAAAGGGAATAGCATTGAAGTATATTAAAATGCAGCAAGAAACCAACATTACCATCTCTCCCCAAAGTGGGAACTTAGTCTCCATTTGCATAAATGTGAGATTTAAATGTGATATCAGGGATGCAATGCTGAAAATTAGTACTGTGTTGCCTAAGGTATCTAAATACAACATATGGTAAGTGGGGCTGTACAGATACAAGCCCATTTAAAATCCTTTTCGGCAGCAAGACTCAATTGTCATGTTTTGTTAGGTCTGCTTTGTGAAGCAAAGACACAGCTTATGTGCATATGCAGTGCAAGAAAGGATTTCCTACTATGCCCCAGGAAAACTGACAAACCAAACTATTCTCTAATTGAGTTGTGTTCCACTGTACAGAAAAATGTGGCCTTTTTAGCAAACAGCTTTAAAGCTAATTAAAGAGCATCTTATCTTGATTTTAAGAATAATGTTATACAACCATGTTTGCAGTTTTAGCTGGGTGCTATAAGGTCTATGCATTGCAACAGCAAATCATGACATAATCTTTTTAAGTGGTCCAGAAATTTTGATAAGAAAGCCAGACATAAGACTGGCAGGACAATATTAGATCTCAATTCCAACTCTGCATCATCATTACTGGAAGACAGAAGCAAGTCTAAAATACTTGTCTTACAGAAGAACTTACAGAACCATTCTAGAGCAATTAATATACAAAAATATATTTTGGGGGAAGAGGAAGCAAGGCTTTATATTTTGTAGCATCATAAAAAAAGCTTGGAGAGTAGTAGCAAATGGAGTTAAGTTCAGCTGATGGCCAGTCACAAGTGGTATCCCCCAGGACTCTGTAGTGGGGTCAGTCATGTTTAATACCTTTATCAATGATCTAGACAAGGGGAACAAGTGCACACTCTGCCAGTTTGCACATGACACCAAGTTGGGCTGAAGTGTTGATCTGCTGTGGTGCAGGAAGACTACAGAGTGATCTGGACAGGGTTGGATCAATGGGATGAGGCCAACAGTAGGAGGTTCAACAAGGCCAAGTGCCAGGTCTTGTACTTGGGTCACAACGACCTCATGCAAATCTTACAGGCTTGGGGCAGGGTGACTGGAAAGCTGCCTGGTGGAAGAGGGCCTGGTATGCTGGTTGACAGCCAGCTAAATATAAGCCAGCAGTGTGCCCAGGTGGCTAAGGTGGCCAGTGGCATCCTGTCTTGCATCAGCAGTAGTGTGGCCAGAAGGATGAGGGCAGTGAACATCTGCCTTGTACTCGGCACTGGTGAGGCTGCACCTCAACTACTGTGTCCAGTTCTGGGCCCATCACTGCTGGAGTGACATTGAGGTGCTGGAGCATGTCCAGAGAAGGGCAATGAAGCTGGTGAAGGACCTGAAGACTTATGAGGAGCAGCTAAGTGAGCTGTTGTTGTTTAGCCTGGAGAAAAGGAAGCTGAGGGGGGAGTTTATTGCTCTCTACAACTACCTGAAAGGAAGTTACAGTGAGGTGGGAATCGACCTCCCAAGCAACACGCAACAGGATGAGAGGAAATGGCCTCAAGTTGCACAAGGAGGGGTTTAGATTGGCTATTCAGAAAAAATTCTTCACCAAAAGGGTGCTCAGACATTGGAACAGTTTGCACATGAAAATGGTGGAATCATCATCCCTGGAAGTGTTCAAAAGGCATGTGGACATGGCACTTGGTGACATGGTCCAGTGATGAACATGGCGATGATAGGTTAACAGTTAGACTTGGTGGTCTTAGAGATCTTTTCAAACCTTAATGATTCCATGATTCTATGAAAACAAATAGCTTCGTTGTCCTTAGAAATTATTTGCTTCTTAAACAGTGCAAAGCCATGCTGTTCCACAAACAAGGCAGTGAACTAGAGGGAAAGCAAAAAGTGAAAACTGAAGAGTGATTTTTTCCTTTGTCAATCTTAAGAAAAATGAATGATAAATGAATAGCTTGGAGACTGAGGACATTGCAGTGATTAATAATTTTGCTGATTAAAAATTATTTTCTAGAACAAAATTTGATAATGTTTTGGGTGGCTTTTGCAAATAGAAATGCTGTTCCAATGAACTCAACACTCCTTTAAGTAGGGAAATAGGTTAAAAAGCTCCACCAGGTAAAGGGGCAATTTCTCTGCAAGTATTTCTACAAAGAACAGTTTTGACTGGTTCAATCTTCCAAGTCAACTTAGCCAAATTCCCAGCTGAGATCAAGAATAGGAAGCAATATTTAGTGGTATATAAAGGAATCCAGTATTGAACTCTATGGATGCTCATGGTTAGATCACACAAGCAGGACAGCTGGCAAACACAATAACTCTTGCATTCATTATTCCCTTACCATCCACCCCTTAAATCAAACTTCCAGAGACCTTAACAAACATAATGGCTTTCTATACTACTGACAAATTTAGATCATCTTCAGAGTATAATGATGACTACTACGTTCCACTGAGACTGCATGTAATGAATGCCTCTTTCTCTAGACTGGTAGAAATTTATATACACAGACACCAGTCAGCAATTTTTCATATTACTGAAACCTCAAAAAAAAAAATTGAAGAAAGTTATATATTTTTGTCATAGAAAGTGAAAGTAGCCAAGTTCACTGTCCACTGTATTGAACAATGCTTCTGCTACATCCATTTTTTTTGCAAAGACTTGTCCCAGAAGTCAGTATGAAAATAAAGAATTTGAAACTTGAGCAGCTCACATTTATTTTTTTCCCCAATAATTGGTCTGCAGGGTACTCTTGAAGTGAGCAACTACATGAGACAAATAGGAGAAAACCGATTTTTGAGGTATGAAGGATAAAAAGAATTTTTTCCAGAATTACATGAATTGACCAAGCAAAATGCTATTCTATTTCTCAGTGGAAAGGCAAAATTAATAAAATCTGATTCCAAGAAAGCCAAAGTGATGATGTGTCATTGCTCACTAAAAGATCAGCTGTGAGTGAGTGTCTTGTATTGTCAACGGTGAGAAAGAAGATCTCAGCCAGGAACTGCTTGGAGACTATTAGTTAGCTGAATTTGTCGAACATCATAGTAAGATATTTGGAAACCTGACTGAAAAATCTTGTTACCATTAGCAATCCTCCTTAAGTACTTTCAGGTAATGGACAAGGTATCATAAGACTGAAATAAGACAAACACAATATCCAAGAGCAGTTCTCAGAAGGTAAGTGGTTGCCACAATGAAAATAACTTTTTCACGTCCCTGCTAGACACAGCCTTAGAAAACGGCCAGTGGAATAAATCTATTCACTGTCTGGGAGGGAATGAAACATTCCTCATTGGACACTTTAAAGATGACATTGGGTAAAGATAAACCCACTGTTTGGAGGGTCACTGGTTGTATTTTAAGCAGATGCATGGACTAGGTCATTTCCTGAGGTCCTTTCCAGCTCTGTTTCTCTACAATTGTCATGCTCCATAGAATTAAACAAGTATAGAAGTCACTGTGGTTTTGAAACCTTAACAATTTTGTTATTCTCATAAAACAATCTTTGCTGCAGCTGTTGTTGCAGAAGCATGGAATGACCAGGCTACTTTCACTCTGTAGAGATGTCTACCCAGTGCATTTAAAATTTATCTGGATGATAAAAGATTAACACTGCTTTGAAGTTAATTTATGGCTTCTGAGTCACACATCAATACCCTTTCAAAACTTTGGAGAGACTCTGTGAAGGGACAATTCCATTATTTACACAACTGAACTTAAAAATCTTGAAATTGCATTGCCTCTTTGGGATTTTACTTGTTTACTTAATGAGCCTCTTGACATAAAAGCATTTTTGGCAGACACATTAATAGTCATTGAAGTAAATGACTGATTTAAAATAGCTGATTTGCTGATTTTCTTATCATCACCTCCTACTCCAACAGTGCACCAGTACACTGGTAAAATAGCATGGAGTTCAAAGTACACAGGATGAAGTATGGCCTATTTTTTTTCCTCCAGAGTTTAAAATCCCAGTGCAAAGCTGATCCTCCAGGTACTTCTATTGTTGGCATACACTCATATTCCCACTGGCCCTGGTTCAGGCTCCCACAACATGCTGAAGTAATAAAAACATGGTTAAATATTTCAGCCTTGGAGATGAAGCCAACAGGTACATGCCAGAAAGGTGATAAAAATCACAGGAAAAAAAAGCTTTCAATACATAAGAACATACAGTTTTATTATCCTACTCTTTGTATTCACGCCAGAGTTTTCAGAAGCACCCAGTAAAGGAATACACTGAAAAAAAATCCTGGAAAAGCTGGCAGCCCATGGCTTGGACATGTGCATTCTACACTGGGTTAAAAACTGGCTGGCTGACTGGGCAGGCCCAGAGAGTAGTAGTGAATGGTGCTGCATCCAGCTGGCACCCAGTCACTAGTGGTGTCCCTCAGTATTGGGCCCAGTCCTGTTCAATGTCTTTATTGATGATTTGGATGAGGGGATAGAATCAATCCTTAGTAAATTCATGGACAACATCAAGTTGAGTGGGAGTGTCAATCTGCTGGAGGGTAGGAAGGCTCTGCAGAGGAGTCTGGACAGGCTAGAGAGATGGGCCAAGACCAGTGGTATGATGCTGTACAAGAACAAGTGTCGGGACCTACACTTTGGCCACAATTACAGGCTGGGGGCAGAGTGGTTGGAAAGCAGCCCAGCAGAGAAGGACCTGGGAGTGCTGGTCTACAGCAACTGAACATCAGCCAGCAGTGTGGCCAAGAAGGCCAACGTCGTTTTGGCTTCTATCAGAAATAGTGTGGGCAGCAGGACTAGAGAAGTGATTGTCCCTCTGTATTTGGCAGTGGTGAGGCCATGCCTCGAGTGCTGTGGCCAGTTCTAGGCCCCTCACTTCAAGGACATTGAGGTGCTGGAGTGTATCCAGAGAAGGGCAATGAAAGTGAGGGTCTAGAACACAAGTCCTGTGAGGAGAGGCTGAGGGAACTGGAGTTATTTAGCCCGGAGATGAGGAGGCTCAGGGATGACCTTATATCACTATCTGCAACTACTTGAAAGGAGGTTGTAGCCAAGTGAGGGTCAGTCTCTTCTCCCGGGTAACAAGTGACAGGATGAGTGGACATAGTCCCAAGCTGTGCCAGGGGAGGTTTAAGTTAGACATTAGGAAGAATTTCTTCACAGAAAGACTGATTAGACACTGGAATGTACTGCCCAAGGAGGTGGTGAAGGCATCATCCCTG
>NW_008652212.1:0-312 GCF_000695815.1 Acanthisitta chloris | reverse complement strand
AAGAGTAAGAAAAGGGACAAAATAAATTTATCGCGAATGTGGAATGGCTGAGAACAAGAAGGATGGAGAAAGTGAAAACAAAGCTTTAACAGTTAAGCCACGAAAAGGTGCATTTTAAAACCAGGCTGATCAGCAAGACGGGCAAGAATTAAAGCCAGGTATGTATCTCAGAGGCTTATGTGATGCATATACCAAGATCACCTGCACTCACCCGACTTATGTGCAGGTTGGAGAACCCACCTGGGGAACTCAAGCTGTCCGCAACTGTCGGGAGAGAGGGAAGGTGAGCGATGCTGAGACCCGGGGCGGGGA
>NW_008652211.1:2604-3155 GCF_000695815.1 Acanthisitta chloris | reverse complement strand
CTCTGTTCCCTTTTCCTCTCCCTCTTTTCTCCTCTCTCTCTCCCTTCCCTTTTCCTCTCCCACTCTCCTCCTCTCTCTCCTCTCCCTTTCTTCTTCTCTCTCCTTTCCCTTCTCCTCTCCCTCTCCCTTTTCCTCTCCCTTTCTCCTCCTCTCTCTCATTTTCCTTTCCCTCTTTCCTCCTCACTCTCTCTCCCTTTTCCTCTTCCTCTTTCCTCCTCTCTCTCTCCTTTCCCTTTTCCTCTCCCTTTTTCCTCCTCTCTCTGTCTCTCTCTTTCTCTCTCTCTCTCCCTCTCTCCTTCTCTCCAGGGGATCACAGAATTTTAGGGATTGAAGGGAGTGTATCAGAGACCAATGGGCCTTGTGGCTGTGAGTGGCTGCTGAAAACATCCAAGTTTTGCCAGCAGCTTGGATTGTGGCTTCAGGGCTGTCATCATAGTATCACAGTATGTTAAAGGGTTGGAGTGGAACTTAGAGATGATCCAGCCCCAACCCCTGCCCTGGGCAGGGACACCTCCCACCAGAGCAGGTTGCTCAAGGCTCATCCAACCTGG
>NW_008652211.1:0-2291 GCF_000695815.1 Acanthisitta chloris | reverse complement strand
TGCCAGGGTTGGGGCAGCCACAGCCTCCCTGGACACCCTGGGACAGTGTCTCACCACCCTCACAGAAAAAAACTTCCTGATATCTATCCTAAATTTCCACTCCTTCAATTTGAGTCTGTCACCCCTTGTCCTGTCCCTGCAGTTCCTAACACAGATCCCTCTGCAGCTTCCCTGGAGTCCCTTCAGCTCCTGGAAGGTGCTCTGAGATCTCCACACAACCTTCTCTTCTCCAGGCTGAACAGCCCCAGCTCACAGATGTGAGGATTTCCCTGGGGCTGCAGCCAGAGGCATCTCTTGTGCATCCCTTCCAGAGAGTGACTTGCCCCATCCCTTCCTGGGGCTTGTGTGTTATGAAGGAGGAGTGAAGATTTGAGGCAGAAGACTCAAATGACTGTGGGAGATAACAGGAGAGTTGAGCTGTGCTTGTTGCTTGGCCCCAGCTTGTCTCTGTAAGCCAGAGATGGGTTTTTTTGAGCACAGTCTTGCTGCTTTTTCAAGCCTTACCTGTGTTCTGGCCTTGTGTGTCTCAGAGGTGCTGAGAGCAGACTGATGGGTTGCATCTCCTCCTTGCATTTCTAATGGTATCAGGAAATGCTCACAGAAAATAGATGTAGCTCAGCAGTGAAGGAATGGGAGCTTATAAATCCCATGGACAGCCCTCAGGCAGTTTTGCTCCCCCCTTATTTCACTTGCTTTAATAGCAGAAATGTTGTCCAGAGCTTTCCCTGAGGTGCTTTCACCTAGAAACCCAGTTAGTGTATTTCAATTAGCGAGTCAATACAATTATAAGCATTCCTAATAAAGCTTTTAGAGGTCTTGACTCGGTGTAATGTCCCTCTGGAGGGACAGGAGGTCACTGTGGGTAAGGGCAGAGTCAATGAGGGAGTGTTGCTGCATGTGAATCTCTGTGGGGCAGATGTGGAGAGCAGGTGAGAAGGACCCCAAAAGGGCCTGAAAATAAGGAATGGAAGAAAAACAGAATAAGGAATACTAAGAAATGAAGAACTGGCTTTGCAGCAGTTTCTAAATGGAGGGAATTGATGTGTGGAGGGGTTTGGTGTCCTCACATCCTCTGTTTTACACTCCACACAGGGTGTCTGAGCAAGAAGGGTCCCAGTCCCCTCTGTGGGCTCCATCCCACCAGGTCACTGTGGTGGACATGAGGAGAGAGCATTAGTGAGGACCTCTGGGGTGAACCCAGTGCTGGTAAGTGCTTACAGATGAATGGTTCTTTCTTTGTGGAGGGAAACACACGTTTCCTTTGCCAAGGTATTTTATTTTTTTTTTTGTTCCTTGAAAGGAGAACCCGTCTCCTGCTGTAAAGGGGAGAGGGAACAGAGCAGAGTTTATTTTAAGGTCCATCTGGATTTCATCAGCAGCAAAAGCTGTGAACTCAGTGAGAAAGGCAAGGAGCCCCTGGCCCCTTCCTTTTCCTTCCCCTCTTCCCTAAGACCTTTCCCTGGGTCAGCTTTAAAGGTCCTGGAGGGTTTAGGGGACTGAGGGGTGGAACAGCCATCCCCCACAGAGCTCCACTGGGAGAGCAGATTGAGTTGTTTAAAGGAACCATTGCACATTGCTGGAGTCAGGCAGTGAAACAGGGATGCCCAAGTCCTGTGGCATTTACCTCAGAGCCTTCACCAGAGGTGGATGGTGGTTGTGTGTGTTCTCTGCTGTTCTGACCAGAGACACCTGATTGTTATGTTCACACACTGCATGTCACTTTTTTTATGCCAGGGGGTCTCTCTGAGAAGGATGTTCAGTGCGAGGCACATGAGAGGGCATTGCCTGGTATAAGAGCATCATGTAGGAGATGAGAGGAGAGAAGCAAATACTCCCCGTGGGGTGGGACAGGGAGGCTGCTGCAGACCAGGCTTGTGAGTTGGGGCACAGAGGAAGACCATCAGCAGCAGAAAAGGCTCTGATGTTGGGTGAAGCTTAGGGAACAGGAGCAGGGGATCCCCCCCATGGGTTTTCCCAGGAGCAAAGCTGCTCCTGCCCCTCGCTGGGGTGAAGAGGAGGAGGAGGAGAAGGACCATCCACGCAGGTGCAGCTCTGGAGCTGATGTACCGCGAGCAACACCTCCATCTTGTGGTAACTGCAGCACCAGGGCCCAGGGACAGAGCTGTGTCCCTGCGAGGCACAGTGCCCCAAGGCCACTGGGAGGGCACGTTCTGTGCCCACGGCCTTGGCATGGCACGTCTGTGACTAGGAGGACACGATCTCCCTGTTCTCAAACGTTGTGGTGCTGCAGATACATCCCTCTCTCTGGTGATGTGTGGTGTCCAGGCTGT
>NW_008652210.1:0-3622 GCF_000695815.1 Acanthisitta chloris | reverse complement strand
ACCCAGCGCGCACAGCCCTGAGCAGCTGGTGTAAATCAAACCGAGCCCTTCGTGTACCACCGAAACGCAAACGCCTCGGGGGTGAAACCTGTTGAGCTGCACAGCGAATTAAACTGCTCTTGCACAGCGAACTGAACAGACTCCCCAGGTGAAGCAAGAAAAACTTGAGGTGGGGCCATAATAGCTGGTTGGGAGTTTGGGGTACCAGTACCCCTTCTGGTCTTTGTAGGGACAGAACCAGTAAGACAGGAGAAGGAGAGGGAACTCAGTAAGTCAAAACTTCAGCTGCTGTCCCAGCACTAGGCTGGAAACTTGTTTGTACTGCACTGTGGCTGTTGGTGATACTGCCTGCAGCAGCTCTATTCTTCCCAAGGTTTTCACTTCCCAACATCACACAGTGAACGTTGGTGTGTACTGTGCCTAGGACAGACTGATGTGATATAAACAAGGGTACTGTATGCATGTTTTCCTAAATGACCCAGCTGGTCATTCATAACAAGAGTAAGTTTCTCCTCGGTTCCGTGATGTCCACACTGTACTTCCTGTACTGCCCATTCCCTGTGCTATGCCTCGGGTTCAGAGTTGAATATGGGTTCAATACGCTTCGGGTTCAGAGTTGCTAATGACAATGGTACGTGCCAGTCCCTTCCTGTTGGGGTAAACAAATCCCACAAAAGACATAACTGCCTTTACCCTAGAGTCAGGCTGCAGCCTGGCACTTGTCTCACGCCAGGAAAGTGTGAGAATCCACAGGTCCTGGGCAGGAATTGTTGGGGGCACAGGTGATGCCAGTCATGAGCAGCAGGATGATGGAAATCTGACACTTGGGGTGTGCCTCAGTCATCCCATTGCACAGATCCCGGGGCTGCAGCAGCTGTCGCTATCTGCCCTCCTCCCAGCCACACAGGCTGCTGTGCT
The DNA here is from genome assembly GCF_000695815.1 of Acanthisitta chloris. NCBI lineage: Eukaryota > Metazoa > Chordata > Aves > Passeriformes > Acanthisittidae > Acanthisitta > Acanthisitta chloris. Next base: position 2,704 of record NW_008652210.1, on the reverse strand, counting down.
TTGGAGCCTGTGCAGAGCGACTGCTGCCAAGGGAAGGAGGAGTGACCGAGTTGTACAGCCCTCCCACAGGCAGGAGCCTGGATCTGTTCTCTCAGTTGCTGCTGCACTTGTGGGAGTTGCATTAAGACTGCTCCTGCTTTCCACCTGAAACCTCTTCAGAAGCTTGTGGGAATGAAGAGAGGAGAGACATTGTACATGGACATAGCATGGGATCACATAATTTTTTTTCCACTTGGGAATAATTTCAACTGATCTAGCTTGATAACCAGTGGCACTGTATTCCTGAAACCAGCACATAGGGAGTCTACAGGATTATGGACAGAGTTGGTTTTCTCCCAGCACTGGGTTTGAAGCCTGTGCTTTCCCAAAACAGCAAGACAGATTTAAGTGTACATTTTTTCTTGGGCACAGTTTTGTATCCATCAGCTAAATCCTGCTGCTCACTCAGCACAATGTATAGAAGCCACCGGATACTTCCATGGATCTGGTTTCCCAGAGTGTCACAGTCCCACCAAAAATACCAGGGTGTGTTGTTGATTCACATGTGGTCTGACTGATTTACTGAAACATGGGTGAAGTCACTGACTGCTAATGCAGCTTCTAAAAGTTCTGTTCTCCAAATCCCTTATTCCGTTTCCCTGTAAGTGTCCTCTGAGAGCTGCCATGAGATAGCTGCTGGCCATTAACTCCATCCCTCTTCCCTTCCAGTGTGTGTCACATTCCTGGGAAGGTTCTACCAGAGCCTGAAGGACAACGACGTAGAATTCACACCCGCCAGTATTGAAAAGGAGCTCTTGAAATCCTGCAAAGAAGCAAAAGGCAAAGAGAACCGCCTGGTAAGCAGTGGGAATCAGTGATACTTTGCCTTCTGAGGGAGTAAGGTGTAGGATACTTGACAAACAAGAGGAAACTGATGCTTTGAGTTTGTGTGATATGGCTTCTCAGGGGCTGTTCTTCTGCCTCTGGGGCCACAGTTGATCCTGTATTTTTATAAGAGAGAACTTGAGTTCAGCCTCTTCACCTTAAAAGAAAAAAAACCAACCTGTCAGCAGACATGTACTGGTTGGCCTTGTGCTGCCTCCCTGTTACTGAAGCACTGCCGACTACAAAGCTTTTGTTTGCTGTAGGGCTTCCATGTCTCTTAAATGGTTATTTGGGGTGCTGTATAAGCTGCTAAAATATTGATGCTCTTTGGCTGTTTAGCTGAAAACTAAATAAAAGAAAACCAAATTGTCTTAACTGAAATCAGAGGCAATCTGTGAATGAAGGAAAAGGCCCTGAGCTCCTCCTCAGAGAAATATAGTGAGACACCATCAGACATGCAGAGAGGGAACACTTCAGAAAGTCTTTCTTCTTGAATGAAGAAGACTTTACCTCTTAATCCTATTCAGTTTTTATAAGGTTGAGAAACAAAACAATGGGTCTCAAGTGCATTAAAAGCAGTGATGGAGATGTCTGCTCAGCACCCTGCGCTCAGTGAGGCTTCTCTTGCCTGTCTGTAGAGGTCACTTGGAAAGGGTCCCTAACAGTAAGCATTCAGGTGCAAAGCCAAACTGAGGAGATGGGTAGAAAACTCTCCCTTTAGAATCGTTTTTCCATGCATCCCATGAGTCTTTTCTTCCCTTTAGTGCTACTATGTTGGGGCCACAAGTGATGCAGCCACCAAAATCATTAATGAGGTGTCGAAGCCCATGAGTCATCACATCCCTGTGGAAAAGATCTGTGAGAAACTAAAGAAGAAAGACAGTCAGATCTGTGAACTGAAATACGGTGAGTTGCCAGCACAAGGGGAAGAATGCCCATGCTTGCCTGGGGTGTGGTCACTGGGGGTAAAGCAGCATGGTAAAAGTATTCAGCCCTAAGTTCTGCAGCCTAGTTAGGCTGCACATCCTGGGTTGCTCTCCATGAACATCCTAGAGGGTTTTATGGAGATGCTCAGGTAAGACTTGGATGTTAACCTTTCCTAGCACCTGCAGAGACTCTGGTTTGCCCTGAAATAACTAACTCCCAGGTGTGTCAGCCCCCTGTGCTCACACTGCTGTGTGGAATGCCGTGTTTGGGTGTGTGTACAGCCTGTCCTCGGAGCAGCCAGGTGTGTCTCTGTGGCCAGGGCTCCAGCCCTCTGCTGAGCTCTGCAGCCCCATTGCAGAGTGATAGCTGCTGCTCTCTCACCTCCTCTGGCATGTGCTCTGAGCATTCCACACTGATTCTCACCACCTTCCTCAACCTCTCACATTCCTAGATGGCTCCTCTTCCTGAAAAGACTAATATGAAGAACAGGCTTGGAAATGTTTCCTGCTGCTTTCCTATGTCTCTGCCTTTAGATCCCCAGAGACATCCCTTGGATTGTGGGCCTTTATACTTCTCCTTTCTGCTACTAATGTCCCGTTGCTTCCTAAAAGGTTTTTGGTGGTGTTGTCACTCACTTGTCTTTCCTCTGAAATCACTCTGCTACCTTTCATTTATCCAGTGGAAGAGAGAAGTGCTGCTGCTCATGTAATAAAGGGGCTTTCAGGGCTATTGTGGAACTCCTGCATCTAAGCTGCAACCAAGCTTTTCTGGCTTCTAATAACGACTTTTAGTGTTAAGAGCCTTATCTGCTGTCCAAAGTCTAACTTAGAGGTTCCTTCCACCCTCGGCGCCTCTGTCCCTGTCGCGCCGTGGCTTCCTCGCCTGCCGCCCGCTGCTCTCCGCCGCCACCGGG
>NW_008652209.1:0-244 GCF_000695815.1 Acanthisitta chloris | reverse complement strand
CTATTCCCAGGCAACCAGCAGGAGGACAAGAGGGCACAGACTCAAGCTCTGCCAGGGTTTAGCCTGGATATTAGGTTGGATATTATTTTTTTGCGGAGAGTAGTCAGGCATTGGAATGGTCTGCCCGGGGAGGTGGTGGATTCACCATCCCTGGAGGTTTTCAAGATAGGAGTAGATGTGTCACTTAGTGCCACGGCCTAGTGTTGATGGTAGGGTGGGACTTGATGATTTTTGAGGTCTCTTC
>NW_008652208.1:79116-91057 GCF_000695815.1 Acanthisitta chloris | reverse complement strand
CTGGTTGATTCTATGGTTCTATGATAACTCTGCAGAGGTACCGTGTCTGCAGTTTGGCCAGAGTGGTGCTTTCCCAGCATTCTTGAACTCCTTCTCCTACTTTTAATAATAAGTCAGGATCAGCATGTCAGTGTATTCCAAAGCATTCTGAATGCAGATCTCAATGCTAATAATTTTACTTCTTCAGAATAACAAACGTCAAAGTAGCGAGTGTTATTTCTCCTGCTATTCCTGGCTCAGTACATTAGGTGGATGAAGGAATTTCCCTGGTTCAAGCTATTCAGCCTTTGCTGTCTGTGCTGCTTTGTCACCAACTAGTCTGCCCTGCCTTACCTCCTGCACAACACAAGACTGCTGTCTTTCCTGATGTTGCTGGAATGCAGTTGATGTGATTTTTCACCCCTCATTCATACAGTGTAGCAGTTCCCAATTTTACACACCCCAAGCCAAACAGGTTATGTCACAGCTAGCCAGACAATATAAAAACAGAAGTGGAACCCAAGACAAATTAAGACCAGCATCACTTCAGTCCTGTCTCCAATTCAGAACTGGACCTGGTGTCCTTAATTTGGCCCTGCCACCTCATCTAGTCCTTACTTGAGCAAAACCATTTTGACCTCAGCTACTGTGGTAACATTGGCAACAGCTGCTGAAACCAGTGTTACCTGGACTGCCTCTGAAAGTTTGACCAGACCAGAAAGTCTCCTGTGCTTCACAGATATATCATTTCCCTGGACATTGCAGGAGAAATGACACTGAGAAAGTTATTGAGAACACAGGTTTAAGCAATTCTGTTCAGACCTTTTTCCTATCTATTCCTACAAAACCAGAGACTAAGGGTAAGGGAGTTATGTGTTTGCTGGGTGATTCTCTGTGAGATGAAAACAGGCTTCAGGAGAAGGCTCCCCAGCAAATCCAGCACTTCAGATACTGTTCCATTTTTCTGCCACTAAGTGTGACTACTATTCTTAGTCCACTTGACCACTGTCTGATTGCTTTGCTGCAGCACCCGTTCAGTTTAGATGCACTTTGTGCTCAGGATAACTAATCCAACTCTGGTTGTAAAGAATCCGTAACAGCAAGTTTTACCTAGTTCCCCCATGAAAAGTGTGATTGTTATTTGTTAGGTTTTCTTTCTGTTGTCACATGTTAGCATAACAAGTTGTCTTTTGGCACCAAACTCTAGTTGGAACTATCTCCTATCTTGCATCATCAAGAGCTTCTTTGACACTTCTAATGGCTAAAGCACTTGTTTCAAGAACTTGAGAGAAATTACAATATTGAAAACCAAATATTGGGTCTTCAGTTTTCATGTTAGTTCCCTCTCACATCCAAGTCAGATTATCTTTGTGTTTATCACTTTTTTACAGAATTTTTCTTTCCCACTGAGTAACTAATATTCTCATCTATTATAAAAAAGTAAAGGTCTCCCCAGCACAGCCTTATATAGCTCTTTGAGTAGAATCTCTTTCCAAAAATAGAAACCTCTTTGACATTGAAGCTGCAGGCAGCATGGAAACTGTTGCATTTCAAGCTGAAGCTTTTGGAAAGTGCTCTCTGTATTTCCTTTGCAAGTATCACACCAATATGCAAAATGCAAAACCTGTCCTGTCATGAACTCTGAGTAAATAAGATTGTGTTTGCAGCCAATGCTGTTGCAGCAATAGCTTCTTAGAAAACAAGCAATAAAAAAAGAAATCAGCACTGGCAAAAGGTGCTGGATTTTCAGCTCTGCAAACATAACCCCCTTTCTTTCCCCCCTTGCCCAGACACAACTGCCAGCCTTCCCCAGACTGTGTGACTGGGCAAGATACCCTGAGTTAAGCCCAACACTTGCACTGAGGACAGCAGAACAGATGAAAATAAGCAAGCAGAAAATCTCACACATCATGGTAGCAGTTTTTCCAGTTCTCAGTAAAAGATTCCTCTTGGGAATACATAGAAGGAAAGGGCGGGGGGGGGATACAAATCCTCTTGGTCCACGTTTTGAAGATGTTGACAACTTGCTCTTACTAAAGTCTGGGACAGAACAAGCCAGTTCTGCCAGCATGCCCGAATTGGAGACTGTAAGAATAGGAGGTCTAATTCTCTGGAGCACTAAGTCCATGAGCATTAAACAGAGCTCAGCACCTCTGTGTCAGACGTGCTCAGCCACAGAGGTACTATTGACATGGGAGCCAGAAATCTGGCTTAGCCTCCACAGTTACAGTTGGAGTGAAACAGCATTTTCTCAAGGTTTTGACTACTGTTATCCATTTGCCATGCCAAAAAAGGTTATTCTTTCAGTACTGTAATATTCCCCTGGCAGCATATTTAACATGAAACTGAAAGTGATGATATTTCCAAATTAAGAAATATAAGTGAGTACTGATCTTAAAATCCAGATGAGGAGATGGGGATATGATTCTAGCCTACCTTGAGAGAGATTCATTCGACCTTCAGTTCCAGGGCAAGTCTCATCCTCTACTTGTAAGATACTTCATTTTTAGTCCAGTCAGTTCCACACGGGAATTCTGATAGATAACCTTACACAGTACTTTATTTAAAAGTAGAAAGGCAGATCCTGAGTACTAGCTCTATGTCAATTTTATGAAACATGCACAAATTGACAAAGGGGTTCAAGGACTGCCTACACAAGAAAGGATTGAGGCGTGACAAAGTGGTCAGTGCTGTTATCAGGCAAGTGACAAAGCCCACAGAAGGAATACTTTTGTATCTAAATTCCCTGGAGATTTTGGAAACATCTCTCAAGCATCTCCAGCCACTACCTTCCCATCATTTGGGCCTCCAGCACAAGCACAGAAACTTTGTCTCCTCTTCTGGGAGGAGAAGTAGACCACTGACCTCCCTTGCCAGTCTCAGATATCCTTGGTATACATCCATCCTCTGAGCCATCATTGCTCCTTTCCTGGAGCCACAACAGAAGGATGAGGCTGCTGAACATCCAAATTCCCTGATGAGTCACAAAACAGGAGCTGTCCAGGACAGCAGCCATGCCACACTGGACCTATGGACCTATGTATTGGCGCTCACAAAACATTCACCCAGTTTGGCAGAGCTTTCCTTTCTAAACACCAAGGTCAGCTGGCCTGAAGATTGCCCTCAGCCTTAAAAGGTTGTTTCAAACATCACACCCTAAGCATGAAGGGTGCTAAGGAAATTAAGACAGATAAATGAGTTTGTGTACTTTTTTTGTTTGTTTAACTAGTGAGTCCTGGAAAATATGACAGAAACCCCATTTCATGGCTAAAGCCATTAGTCAATATAAATTTGTCTGTGAACTGTCTAAGATACGAGGAATTGACCAAGTAGAGAAATGTCAGGGAATAGTGAAATTTGGGTGAAATAGGCAGTTCTGGAACTTGTCAGTAAGAACTTTCCAGGGAAGAAGAGAAGCTTGAGTCTGAGTTATTTTAAGAAGCGAAAGGAATAGATACAGTTCAAAAGAGAACATGTTGGAGTTTAATGTGCTATCCTAGTAAATAAGGCTACCAGCTTTCACAGAGGACCATTTTCTTTACTCTAACCATGAGTTTTATTTCCTTGAACAGTCCAGCTGAAGATGACTGCAAGCAATGGGAGCTGGAACTCAGTCACTGTATTGAGCTCTCAGCTGAGTTTGGACCATTGTTTGATTCATACTTCTCCAATGACTTGGAACACTGTGCTTTCCTTTGAAGATTAGATGTTGGTCACTTCACTTGTGCATAATACAATCACTGTTTGACCTACATTATCAAGATGCTTCATTTACCAGATGCTCATGTTATTTGGTTTCTTTGAACAATCTGCCTTATTTGTGTCAATGCAATGCCTAAAGCCCCTGACCCTGTAATCTGAGACCTGGGTTGGTTGTGCTGAGCATTTTACACACAGAAAGCTATCACAATAAACACAGTGCCATTGATTTCTTCACTGGAAGTGAGGCAAAGCTTTCAGTTACCTCTTTATGATCCTGCTGGTGTTGACTGAATTGCTGCCTCAGCAGTGAGGCAAGTAGCAAGAAATACATCACTGGGCACACATTTCAGGCTAACCTTGACATCATTGACAGTGATAGCTACAGCCCTTGCTGAAACAGAAACCTGCAAGATGGCATTTGTTTCTTCTTGCTGCCTTTGCCATTCCTTTTGGGAGGATGATCGTATGCCATGCTTGTGTATTTGCAAGCCCATGACATAATGTTAAGGGATTGTCATAAACAATACCATTTCGGGGAATGGATTGAGGAGACTGAACAAACGGTTTCATTTTAGCTGTCACTGGAGTAGTTTTGCTTTAAGGATTAAATGTGTCGTTTCAAATCTGGATTTGTAATGAGAACCCTCCTGCCTTTCCCTCTCTGCCTGTTCCCTGTTGCTCCCTACTTCAAGAGAATTTGGGCAGATGACCAGTGGAGTGAAAATGAGACAGGGGAGCCACACAGGACAGAGTAATTGATACAGGATATGGAGCTAGGAATGAGTGGGTTTGACAAAGTGCACACTAGTAGCTGAGTGGCTCATTTGCCTGCTAGTAGGATGGATTTATAGCCTGTAATTAAGAAGCCAGTTGTCCCCCCCACTCCCATCACCGCAAAAAAACCTCACACCCCTTATGTCCCTCCCAAAATGTTGCTTCATCTGAAAGGCAGGTCACAAGTCAAAGCATCAAATTACACAAACATGCTTTGGACTGAACTGAGGATAGTACAAAGACCTCCAGCAAACTCTTTTTTTTCTTCTTTTTTTTTCTTTTCCTTGTTTAACAAACTGAAGGGTTTAGTTACTTCTCACACATTTGCTGCTTTCTACCAGCAGTAACAAGTCTAGGCTAGAAATGTTGTCCTCTGTAACAGAGTGCATATACCCTGTTGTTCTCGTAGCATCACCAGAAGAGAAGTACTTTCAGGTGGCAGTTTTTGCTTTTTACCTTTCATTTACCTGTCCTTTGATTGTAATTTTGGTATAAGAAATGTGCTATTTGTTCTACTGGAAACACCTAGTGCATGGTCTTAGGACCCTACTCATGGTGCAAGCATACAGCAGCTCCACTGCTGTATCAGTGACAAGAGCTCAGACCAAGATTAGGCAGTGGATATGCTTATCACAAGGACTGCCTACTGTAGCATTTCACATGTTGCCTCCAGCTGCTCAGTAGCAGATAATACAGGTATTTTAATTCTCTATTTATTCCCCTTTAACCTTATCATCACAGAAATTATATTCTCCAGTCCATAAACTATATTGTAGTTAAAGACTTTTGATTCTACCTATATACTAAAGCACTCAGTAAAGACATTTTGTTTTCTCAGTTCCAAAGAAGCACTGACAATTCAGTTATCCCTCTGCACAGGGGCAGTGGGAAAGAAGAAATGAAAATGTAGCTATGATGTTCATGGAGAGATCAGAGTTGGTTAGGATGTAAAAATATAGCCAGCCACTACTCAAGCAGGGCAGGAAAAAAAGGAGAAAAAAGGAAATAAGCCCAGCATTTTAGTTTTGACATATCAATTACAAGTATGCAGTAGTACACCCCCAAAAAAAGATAATCCAGAGCCAGGATGTACACTGGATGTGTTGCACAAAATGAATAACAGAGTTTAAGTGCTGCACACCCAGGCTCACTACTGGGAAATGTGCTGTGTCGCCAGCATACCGGATCAATATTTCAGAGGTCATTATCTCATCCCTTCTTCAGCTGCTAACTTTGGACTTCGGCCAGAAAAAGCCAACCACCAGTAAGCTGATACACCAGTACATTAGGCAAAGCTTTGGGGAATTTTCTTTTCACTGAGATCAGGCTGCTCTCTGCTTCCAAATGGCACAAGTGCTCTGTCAATACAGAAACAGCCAAACAGGTTCTCTAACCCTCCCACCACAGTATGTACAAGAAATTGTATCAAACTGCATTTGACAAATAGACTATGAGGAGAACTGAGCCCTTATGTAAGTACTTCTCACAGTGTGGGAAGGAGGAGGCAGCAGTCGTCAAACTGAACTAGAATCAAGGAGTATAATTTCACATGTACAGTGCAATGGAAGGACTGACTGGAAACAGAGGTAAACAACAAGTAAAGCAATAAGTAGGAGGTGCTATCTCTCCTCTGCAAGAATGTCCCGTGAACTTTAACATGAGTAAACCATGATTAAAGTTCTGCTTTAGCTTTAAGTTGGTAAGTAAGCCAGAACCTTTGCAACTGGATCATTGGATTCTGAAGTTAAAAAGTACCTTTGCTTTATGTGGCTTAGCATAAACTTTGCCATAAACTGCTATAACATTCTACCACTGCTCAATTTTTCTAATGACGATCCTGGTGACAATCAATGGCAGCACTCCCATGAAACCAAAGAGTAACATCCTACCTTCCCTTCTGGAAAGATTTTTGAATATTAAGTAACAAAACTAAGTCTGAACATATTAACTGTTTTCTCCTTTGATCTATCTAATGTTGCATTTTCTCGTAACCCATAGAAATATAATTAACTTTAGAGACTTTACAGACAGACATGAAAGCCACCTCTACAACAGTGTGTGTCTCTAGGAGCTTTCCCTTCAGACCAGAAGGAGACAAGAGTGTGCTGAACTGCCCAACTCCCAATATCATTGTCCTGCTATTGGGAAGAATTTGGTGACAGGAAATATTCTGTACTTACCTTACTAGCCAAAGATACTTCATTATTCAAAGCTTCCTCTCAGGAAGAGTATTTGGAAGATAGTTTAGAAGCATGTCTGTTTAACCCAATTAATTAATTGACAATTGCATGCTCTAAGTAGTGTTACTGTGTAAATCCTGCATACACTCCCCAAAGAAGGGGACACAGAGGCTTTAAGGTAAAATATAGAAAACCATATTTTACTATACTCATGCTACCTATATTTATACTATCTATATTTATAGTAGCTAAAGTCACAACATTTGAGCTTTATCATCTGACATGCTCTGGGGCAAGGCTCCTCATTGCATTCTCACATAGAGGAGCTAGGCAGGGGTTGGATCTCACACTCCTGATGAATTTTCCCTGTCTGAAGGTCTTACATTGTGGCTTTTACTCTGACTGATTCTGAAGGAAAGTAGCTTATCTGGTGGAGAAATTCAGTATAGAGAGGATGGGAACTGGAATCAGCTTGACACAAAGTCACCTCCAGGCAGCACAGATGCAAACAGCTCAAGCCACATCATGCAGCAGTCTCATGCTCAAGTATAGGCATGGCTAATGAAAACAGACCAGAATTTGATATACCAGCTCTAAAGAGGCCCTGGATAAGAGTAAAATTCATATAACCATCATGGAGTGTGTACATATACACAGGTAAGTCATCCCACTCCAACTCCAGTCAATGACACTGTTACCTCAATAGTATTTCACTCATCTTGCTTAAAATTCATCCCTAAGCTTGAGCCTTGTCCTGCCAGAAATGCCTTCAGCTTAGACCAGAACCTGGTATTTCCAATGAGTTTATGTGGATGCAAAGCCCAGACAGGAATTCTAGGCAAGAATATTTCGTAGTTATATGGGTTTTAAAACCTCTCAAGGAACCTCTAAACCTCTAAACTATGCTACTGTTACTCAGTTAAATCTGCAAGTGCCCAAAATTCCCTTTCTGAGCATCTGATGACTCTTTCCTGCTGTTCATCTCTATCTTTCTGTCTACTGACAACTACTTTCTCATTATACATACATTCAAAGAGGAAACTAAGAACGCAAAGGTCATTTAGTTTTCCACATGTATGGGCACAAAGTCTGATAGCCAACTGCAGCTTGCCCTGTTTTGTTACTCTGACACATGGACTAAAAAACCAAAACACTTCCTGACCTTAGATTTTCCCAGCTGTCTGTCTGAAGCACATCACAATCTCCAATATCCATGTGTCACCAACATGCTGTGAAGACTTCTGCTTTCTTGCTGAAGACAGCTCTGTTATTCTAGAATTAGAACAGGAGTTGCATGTCAACTGCTATCTGCTCTATAGACATATTTAATGCAAAATAGACTTGTAAACCTTCAACAAGCCTAGATTTATCAACAAGTAAAATAAGTGGCCAAACTGTATTATGGTTTTAGGAGAGTTTTTTGCCTTTTTTTCTTCAGATTCCTTTACAAGTTGCAGTCATGACTTAGCTTCTAAACCATGATGCAGGCAAAGCATCTTAAATACAGTTATTCCAGCAAAGACCTTGATTCCTTGTACAAAAGAAGATCTGCAGGCCAACTGACAGGCTGCATCTTTGTTTCCAGAGGTGCTGATTTAAAGCTGGAAACTGAGCTGATAAAACATAGACAGTTAAAACTGTCGATACAATTTTAAATATTGGCAGGTTTAGAGATGGAAGGCAAAACTGGATCCTTATGGATTGCAAAGGTCACAAAAAGGTTTGTGCCACTGACTGTATTTTTTAATAGATGGCTACGTAGCCAGACAACAGAGAATTCCTGTCTGAATTTCTGGATGATTTTATAGTACCCATATGAAGTGCATGCAAAGAAGGTAGAAGTCACTTTTTTCTTAAGCCCTGGTATATACAGGCCACACTATAACTTGTGATGTCAAAGCTTGGGGAAGAAAGTATTCAGATGAAAATTCAACCAGCAGCAGGACAAGAGGGCACAGACTCAAGCTCTGCCAGGGGAGGGTTAGGTTGGATATTAGGAAGAGATTTTTTATGGACAGAGTGCTCAGGCATTGGAATGGGCTGCCCAGGGAGGTGGTGGATTCACCATCCCTGGAGGTTTTCAAGATAAGACTGGATGTGGCACTTAGTGCCATGGTCTAGTGACCACTGTAGGGTTGGGCTTGATGATCTTGGAGGTCTTTTCCAACCCGTCTGATTCTATGAAATACATTTGGATGCTCATATTGTAAACGAGGTTAAAAAAAACCCCACTTTGTCAGCAAGCAGAATACAACTTTGTTTAATTGCTTAGATTTTGGATCACTTATCACTGCTCCTGTCTTTTGAATCACTTTGAATTGCCACCTCTTTTACAACCAAGACTAGGTCATATTCAAGTCAGTTGACTTCCTTGTTATTTCTGATACAGAATCCATTTAACTTTGACTTTTAACTTAATTTTAACTGCCGTTAAAATTAAGATCTGACTGTATGCAAAAAGTTTTAGATTCAGAAACTTCAGATCTGTATACAGGGTGACAAGTGTTAGAATTATAAGTTGTTTCTTTTAGAGAAGCTATTACTTCTGAAAAGAGTACATCAAACACTTGTTACTTTAATAATACTAGTACGAACAACAAAAGAAAAGGCAGTGTCTCCTCACTCAATCCCACTCTCCTGCATACTGATACTTCGTATCTCTGCTTCTTTCCCATTTTATATCTCTGACAACACGATAGAATAGCTCTATCTAAGGAACCAGACATCCTGTTCTGTGCTCACACCTGTGTTTTTTCCAGCACTAAAAGAATGAATACTTCTGGAAAACTAACACCCCTTCCCTCTTACATCAGTCATTTCATTCACAATGTACTTCTGCACCCAGACACAGTTCTCAACACAAACAGACAAAACTGATACCTGTGCTCGAAGGTGTGAAACAATGTACTGACACCAAATGAGAAGTTTTAATTGTGCTTACCACCAAGTTGCATATTCCCATCTCAAATGAGTGTAAGGACCACGTGCTATAACCTGGGGAAAGAAAAGAAAAAAATAAGGACTTTAGAAGTCTCCTCATACTAAAATCCCTCTGATGTTTACTCAGTTACCTGCCAGACAGTCCCCGAAGAGAGATACTAAAATCTTAATGCTGCATGCAGAAAAGCATGTAAAGTGCAAGGTACATAGAATCCCCTTATAGAATACAAAAATAATACACAATTTCCATACAATGGGAAGGTCTAGACTGGTTATTTTTTTCCTAAACACGAAACAGGTCACCACTATTGTGGGGAAAAATTTAAAAGACCTCAACACAAGGCACATTTGACCAATGCTACTCGATTAGTTAATGATGAGACTGAAGTGACTATACAGAATAAAGCTTCTAATCCCAACATTAAGGTTAATGATTACTTCATTTTAAAAGGACAATTTAATAGACATTTCTTAAACACAGTTCTGCATTATTGATGATGGCAAGGCATCAAAGGGCACAGTTTGCTACTGTAGTAAAAAATATTGCTTTAAAAACTGGCTAGTTGTTAGGTCTGAGAAGGTAACACTACATTGGAAATCATTATTCTGCAAGGATGTAACAGTAGTCAAAAGACATATCCTTGTTAAGGACCCTTCACCCTTTGTCATTGATGTTTCACCCTCAGTCTAAAAGAAAGCACAAAGTCACTGCTGGTAAAATTTGCAGTTGGCGTAACTAAAGTAGTAAACAATAATGCAGGCAGACAACTGATCTACACAAATCCTTTTTGCCTGGTAAGTCATGCTATTTTGGGCAACATTTTTCATCATAACAAAGCAGAGGGCCAGCCATCAAAGGCCCAAGACTAGCACTGAGGACATGCGTGTAAATAATGTTCACTGAAACGACCTTCAAGCCTTGAGGGCCAACAACAGGTCAGATGAGGCTCCAGGAATCAGATAGGATATTCAACGGACTAGGCCCTTCCAGAGGCGACCCCTCGATGAAAGAAACTACTCTGTCTGTATGAGCCAGTGACCTGAAATGGGAGGGAAGGGTATTTCCACTACCTCCAGTGGCAGTGTTTTCTGTTCTGCTTAAAAGCTGCTGGCAAACTGGAAAAGGATCAGTAAATAGATCTGAGAATAACTCATGGTTTGGAAAGCTTGCTTTGAATTGGGAATTTCACTGTGTAAATATATGTATTACGTTAATAGACAAAGTTTTAGGCTAAATGGATTGTGCTTATGCTCAGATTGCTCATTTTCTCACATTGGTTGCTCAGTCAGACTACACCTGAAGCACACCACTTAGGCACAATCCCAGGTGGGTACTTCCATCAGCACAACAGAGTAAGATTGATATACTTCATCCTTCCCAAAGGTCACTGGGAAAAGCAAGATGATGAAATATTTTACCAATTCTTAGATGCACACTTAGAGAACCAGGACTGCAGTGTCCTCAAGTCAAGCATTTGCCCTGCTTTAAACTACAACTCATTGACCTTGTTATCAGGTTCAACATACCTTAGCTCTCTGATCTGCTTATTATAGGGCTCAGACACACACCCAAGATCATCAGCTGGTAAGCTGATCCCCAGTTGCTGTCTGTGCATTCACTTGCAGCCACAACAAGGAACAGATGCATCTATCTGCTTTTCATCTTCATCAGGATTGTATTTTTTGAAGCAGATTTCCCTGTTATCCTGATTTAAGATGTTGTTTTATAGCATGGAAGAATTCTGAGTTGTACAAACAAAACTGCTTTCAGATTAAATCAAAGGAGCAGATCTAATACATTCTACTTGGCAAGGAGTTTCCAAATCACAGAAGTAGGCTAGAGCTAGTTGAAAGTAAAAGCTGTCCAGTATACACAGCACAAGGGCTGGGCACTCACATTAGCTTTCTCTAAACAACCTTCCTTTGCCCCACATGAATATGAGCAGAGCCACTGTGTATCCCCCTGGTTATTCATCTCACTGGTTAAGAAACACTGACTGGAATTGCCATGTGCTGCAGGCATCCAAGGCTACTCCAGCCCCAGCAGCATTCCACAGCTACCACCAACCCACAGTACGTTACTATCCCACACTTTCACCCCCACATATTTGTGCCTTTGGGGTGTTACCTCTCACCAGAGCAGCACAGCCCTCAGACATTGCTCATGCACAGTTTCCAGCCCAAGTCTTTACAGACCCTCCTGATGAGGCTCTGGGCAGTCCCCAGTCCCTGCTGCTTGTGAACTGATGCCAGGGGGTCCTGGCTCCTCCAGGCTGCGCAGATAACACTGAGCATCCAGGCTAAGTTCTCCACAAAGGGAATTTCCCCCATGATTAACATTTCTGTTGTCATGAGGAATTGCTCAG
>NW_008652208.1:74172-79090 GCF_000695815.1 Acanthisitta chloris | reverse complement strand
GTGGGAAATTCTGGAGACAGGAGTGATCTGGGAATAAAAAGAAATTACATACTTCAAGTAAATTGCATAATGAAGAGTCTTGGCTGGGGTGGAACAGAAAAGCAATACAGATAGCACCAGGGGAGAGTGGGATAAAGCTCTTCAAGCTGCCCCAGGAGCAGCTGGTGTCTTGACAAGTTCAGTGCTCATGGTACAGGCTCAGTTTCACTGTGTTCTGTGGGAAACACAAGCATTGGAAAACTAAGAAAATATTTACAAACATTTTGTTCTAGTAGTGAGATACACAGTTCACAAATTTTACGGGAAAAACACTTTTTCTTCCTAAAGAAAACTCCAACTCAGATCAGAGAAAGAAGTAAATGAGTAAGCCTGGGCTGGAAGGCAAGAGCAATCACTAGTTTTGTAAGAATGTCTTCTGCTTTACACCCACCTGTGCCTTGCTTTAAGTTCCCAAGAACTGGATAAAGGTTTCTTACTGTCCCCTGTGTGACCAAGTGGTATTTCTGCTAACAAAGGCAGCTTTTGTTTCCCAGTGGGCTTCTCAAAGGCTTTCAGCCAAAACTTCCTTTGAGAGAAAACTGTCTACTGAACACATATTTTACCAGGAAGATCCTGCTTTCCACAAATCTTCTTCGGATTTTTTTCCTTTGGTGTGTTTTGTGTTTGTTTGTTTGTTTGTTTTTCCCATAACTCTGAAAAGTTTTAGTTCACATGAATAAATTATTTGCTTGGGGTTTTTTTGCATTTCCAGTGTAGACAAATAAAGAAACCCAGAAACAATTGCAGCTTGCCTGGTAAGGCAATCTACATATTGGTGAGTAACCTGGTGATATTCTGAAGCTAAAATAACACAAATAATGATGGTGCATTTCTATCATAGCAGCAACTTGCTATAATTTGCCATGCAACCTGCCCTTGATCATTTTCTTGTCAGTGCTCTCCCCTCCCTTTTATTCCCCGAAGTTAAACACCAAAAAAAAAAAAGGGATAATACTGAGGTAATGTTATATAGACCTTGTCCAAATTTGAGAGGCACAGGTGGCTCTGGGCGAGGCTAGGCAAAAGGCTGGCATAGAGTCAGAAGAACCAATAGTGCATACAGCATGTGCAGCGTGATCCTGCGATGGCAAAGTCATGTTAAAGGTTTGATTTATGTAGATAAACCTGGAAATATGATACTGACAGGAAATGTGCTGTAATGTGCATATGAATGGAAATGCTAGCAGAAAGCAAGGTACAGCAACCTGCAGTAATTTTCCTGTATGAGCAAAGAAGAGGCTGAAGTTTTGTATGAAGTTGGTAATATCTCACAATGGTGATCTTTCAACAATTCACAAGGCACTGAAATGGACTGAGAGGCCCTTTCAAGAACTTTAGAAGGAAATTCAATGTCCTGGTCCATTCTTTCTTTTTGAGTGCTACCAAGGAGTCTGTTTAAAAATCATGGGAGTGGTTGAGCTGCCTAGAAATTCATGTAGAACTACTAACATGGTATACTTGTGCTTTTGCTTTCTGACATAAACCACTGAAGTTATGGAATAGGTAACAGTTTTTTTCTTGAGACAGCTTGAATGGTTATCTATAACAGAACTGACCTCAAATTCTCCAACACTTAATAAAGAAACAGAAACAAGTGTTCTTCTCACAATCTAGGTACCATATCATGCTGTTTCCGAGTTCACAAGTTGCTATAATGGCTGCTTACATCTGTTTTGAAAAAGAGTCACTCAAAATTCTTCCTGGCATCCACATTAATTACATTCAGGCCTAAGATGCCTTGTAAAATGTTAATAGCATACTCTCCTATTAAAAAAAAAAAAAAAGTTATTAAACCTCAATGCAAGTCCCACCTCATATATGAAGCAAAACATTCTAAACACTGTCTAAACTGTCATTTCGTCCCAAAGCACAAGGAGGTTTATGCTCTTGACCAAGGGGAGATAAACAGAGCAGCATACCACTCCATATTTGTAAATGTTCACTCTGCAAGGTAGAAACTGGCTTCTGTATGCACCAGGCTGCTGTTCCTTCCCTGCTCCAAGAGCCACAGTGTGACATGTGGGTATGTGAAACTGAAATAAGGGAAGTATGTGTGGTGGCTCTGCCACAGAAAAACATGCAGTCTCACTCCTTATGCCACATATCATCCTGATTTGAAGAAACTTTTCAAAATTGCTTTCAGAAATGCATCTTAGGTACCAGCCCAGTGGCTTAATAGTATATTTGGGATAATTCCATGAGTCTGTGGCACAGCTGCACCCTCAAATCTGGTGTATATCAGAAGTAACTTCCCTAGAGTCAGTGGGGACTGTCTCTGGCGCTGTGAGGTAGAACCACACTATTATTTTAAAAGTTTTCAAGAAATTGCTATGAGAATTAAGAAGTATCAGACATTGAATCACCAACTCAATATCCCATGAGGCCAAAGTACTCACACCAACAGGTAGAAGAGTGCAATCAAAGAACCCAAGGACAGCCCTTTTATGTTTATGTGCCATTCTAAAATAGACTCCTGCAAGCATCCTGGTTAATATAACACACTCTTTGCCAAATATGTACTTTAAAAATAGCAGTCAACTGTACAGCATACCTTGAGTGGTGTTAAAGCTGTCTAGGTTTTGTTATACAAAGACTGTGATTAGTTATAACATGCTGACAGTGGGAAAAGGAGTGAAACAGCAAAAACTGAGCTGCATAAGATTCTTGAATGAGAAGTTAGCAAGGAAGGTTAAGCCATAACGGGCATGCATTAACTTCAGTAAATCAGGGCACGTACTCAGATGACTAAACATGGATTTAGGATCTCCAGCAATGCAGATGTTTATAATTCGGCAACTAAACCTACAGTTGGGCATCTAAGGAAAAAGTGTCCAGTATACAGGAGTCTCTATACCTACAGCTCTAACAGCATCTTGACATTCTGCCAAGAGGCCTAAATTTATAGATTATTCTTTTAAAACCTTGGTGTAGATTTCAGCTCTAGTAGTCTTTCATTTTCAGAGAAACTGATGAGGTTTTTCATTTCTGCTAAACTGTGATCAATTGGTTGTTGCCTCAAACTTCTGTGTCTCCCAGTTTTTAAAAAAAGTAAATCCAGCCTGTTTGACATCTCACTCACAACTTCAGTTAAACAGGTCTTCTATTTGTTATTACTGGTTAGAACAGTATTAACCTCACCTGGGACAGGCTATTCATTTGTGTTACTAGAAATTTGTTTATGATCAATACTGATCCTTTTTCTTTGGTACAGACAAAAGCTGAGGACGTGGTTACTGCTGTTTTCAAATGAACATTAATTGTGCAATTTGGAATTTGTCTTTGACTCATTGTAGGTTCGCAGCAAAAGCAAAGCAGCAAAGGCTGGCCTGTGTGAGGGGGATGAGGTGGTGTCTATCAATGGCAAGCCTTGTGGAGACCTAACCTATGCTGAAGTTATCGTTCTGATGGAAAGCCTGACTGACGTCCTGCAGATGCTTATCAAGAGGTACAGGAATGCTCAGAATGCTTTGGTGCCATTCTGGTTCAGTGAACCACCTGGAAAATGCTGGGTTTAACACGCTCATTTTGCAGATTTATTCTGTGAGCTTCTGATAGTCCTGTTATTAATGTCTGTGAGTCTGCTTGTCTGTATGGAAAAGGGAGGGAATTTGAACAGCAGTGTTCAGGCACAGAATCAATAGTACATTCTCCAAATGTAAGTATTAATGCCTGCAAGGTGTCCACTACCATATCTGCACACTGCAGAGCCTTGAGTTCAATTATTCTCTCCACCCCTTTGAAGCAGTGAAGTGTTGTTATTCCCCACAGATAGGGAAGTGAGGCTTACAAAAAACAAAGGCTGTATAGATGGAGAAAGTGTGTTACACAGTTATGCCAGTGATGACATGGCAAATGGTCTTCCTGGGTGGCAAAATGCATTAGGAGTCAGGAAGGGGAGAGGGTCTGGAAGTCATGAATTCTATTTCTGTAGCTGTTATCACTTCACTAGATGAGGTGAGGCAAGTCATTTACAGCTCTCTGGGTCACAGCTTCTGCATTTATAAAATAGTGATAGTGAATTTCAGTTTTCTTTGAAAATGCTTTGAGTTTCTTAGAGTAGAGAAGCTTGCAAAATGCATTAGGAGTCAGGAAGGGGAGAGGGTCTGGAAGTCATGAATTCTATTTCTGTAGCTGTTATCACTTCACTAGATGAGGTGAGGCAAGTCATTTACAGCTCTCTGGGTCACAGCTTCTGCATTTATAAAATAGTGATAGTGAATTTCAGTTTTCTTTGAAAATGCTTTGAGTTTCTTAGAGTAGAGAAGCTTCATGCAAATTTAAAGCCAGCATTTCCTGCTTACTGTACATTAGTCTACACTTGTCTATAATTGTTATCAGTGTAATTATATGCAACCTTTACAGTAAGCACATTCTCCCTCAGACTTTGTGAATTCAGACAAGAGGAACTCCGAATTGCCTTCAGTGGGAGTAAGAGCAAGAAAAGACTTGAGACTTCCACACTCCTTGTAAGGACTTAAGGCACCCCCCAGAGCTGCTGCAGTTTCCTGTGTCTTCTCTCTCACAGGCAGGACCAGGAAAGGGCTCAGGATTCGTCATGACAGCTAACAGAGCAGTGTAATGGGAGAGGCTGAAAGGACTCTGGTGCAAAACAGGCACTTGACTCTGGTCACCAGGGATGTCTAAACAGCATATGAAATTCTTTGGTGGTTCCTGCAACCTGCACAAAGGAACTTTTCTAAAGTGTCTAGGAGTTCAAAGTGACAATCTGCCTTCAAAACAAGATGCTCTCAAGGAGGGTTCATTTTCTTTTTAACAGACATTTTGCATGGCCTGTCTGTACATGTTGGCTGGGGATGAACAAAGGATCAGTGTGATAGGATCAGGGGAACAGTGATAGCTGAGGATTAGAGCTTACCTT
>NW_008652208.1:63932-74157 GCF_000695815.1 Acanthisitta chloris | reverse complement strand
AGCAGGGTACCATTTGAGTGTGGCTCATGTCATAGCTGCATTCTTATGTTTTTAATTCATAACATGCCTACTGGAACTGCACTTGCAAAAATGATATTTGTGGATGACCAGCTGTCTTCTTTGCAGCTGTAGAAATAGCTCCACATGCTTTGACTCCTGCCTGTTGCTGTTCTATAACTGATATTTCAGTTGTCTGAAGGCCACAGGATGCTCTAGCTGAAAGAGACAGCACATCTTGCATTCTCTCTATTGCCCCTGCCTGAATGTATGGATGGCAAAGCATGTCCTGAAAATCAGAACCAAGAGTGCTTAGCCCACACAATTCAGTGTTTCACGGAATGAAACCATGGCTAAGAAAATTGCTGTTACTCAGCGCTCTGAAAGTGACAAAATCTTCTCAAGGAATTTTCTGTGGGAATCTTCGAGTCTCCTCATCAGCTATCTCTCCCAAATCCCAGCCCCTGCCATCAGTATCTTCCCAGGTATAGGAGAATAAACACACACCTCTCTTCCCCTCACAGCTCATTTGTGGGTACTATCTCTCTCAGCACTACCAGCAGAAGGAATTTTCAAGAAGTGTCTTAGCATCCTCTGAGAGCAATGAGAAGTAAATCCTTCCTTTCCTGAGTAGCCACCTCAAGAGAAAGCTGGAAATCATGAGGAAAGAATAAAGACTAATTAAAGTGGCATTCCAATGGTCATCTTTACATCTAAGTATCTTCTGCTGGCCGGGAAAAATATTTTTCATTGGGAAGCTTCTGACTTCAGGATAAGATTTTCACAGGCATTAATTGTTGGCTATTTTTGCTCTTACTAATGTTACTGGGAGGAAAATTAGGCATTTTAAGTAGTGTAAAAAATGCTACTTGGCCTTTGATGACTACAAAAGGTTTTCCCAATCCCCTGTGAACCACAGTCAGTCACTGAGCAGCAGTGCCCAGAAAATGTTCAGTTTCCAGGATGAGAGAAAAGCGACACCCTGCAGGGCAGGCACTCTCCAGATGCCATGTGGGGGAGCATCTCCCTGACCTTCCCGACAAATGCTGAACAGATGTATCCGGGAAGCATGGAGAGTGGGGACAGAACTCTAACACCAGCCTGCCCTTTTCACATCAGTGCTAGCAACTCCTGGGCTACTGCTGAGTCTAGAAAGAGTATTTCTAAGGGGAAGAAGGGAGTGTGCTCTGTGCATACCAACATGAAATGCACCATGTAGGGAGTAAAACATGACTCTGAGACAAACCCTGCCGTGCTGACTTCAGGAGTTCTGCTTCCTTCCTGGAATTACACCAGGGCTGTTGTTCCTGCAGTGAGCTGGAGAGACCTGAAACAAAAATAACAATTTGACAAGACAGAATCTTAAATGAGAAAAAAAGAGATCAGACCCAGCATTCTGCCTTTTGACAGGGGATACACATTTATGTCTATATAGAGTAGAAATATATCCATACGTAGCAAGGGCCTTTTAAGGTGGAAATCTTTCTCTCTCACACATACACAGAATCACTCAGCTACCAATAAAGGCTAACATTTAGATGGCCCAGCCCCCAGTCTCATATTTTACAAGGAAATGTTTACAGATTTCTGTAAATTATCTGTGCTTGAGAGCAGTGCAATTGATCATCCAAATAGCATAATACAGTGGGATCCAGCAGCTCTCACAAGGAGCTCCCTAAATTAAAATCTGTCTGACCTTTATGTAGCTCCATATGTGGTATAATGGATGTCACACATTTCGTGCTATTTGAGGCAGACCCAGACTGCCACAAACAGTATGCCTCATGCTTAGACAAGCAAGTGATACTGTAGTTCCTTCAGTGCACTGACAGATTTATTTTTTCTGTTGCTTCTTCCAGCCTTTCTTTTTAGGGGGTTCCAAAGTTTCACAATACCCAGGACATGCTTTTTGTTTCAGAAATCTACATAATACTTGATATTAACACTTTACTGAGAGTATGTACTGCTTCCCTCATTTGAAAAAGTGCTTTGCTGCCTTCTAGCAAACAGGAAGTCTTAATAACATACTGCAGTTCTTGCTGTACAGAAAAGGTTTTTTCTCACATTGATAGTAGTCAGCATGGTCCAGAGTATGGAAAGAAGGAGCTAGAGAATGCACTAGGTGTCCTAACACCAGTAAAACAGCCTAACTGGGCCAGGGGAATTGATAGTTTAGAAAAAGGAACAACACTAAGATATAAATTAGGCTTCAGGAAGTGAAAATAACATTTCCAGTTAGAAATAACTAGGAACTATTGTATGGGTTCACTACTCTTGTATGCTGGATCACTGGAATAGGTCCAGAGTATTTTAATTAATCTATGATATACAAGGATGATGATCCTCACAGGAATTCTTTGAATGTATATTTTAAGTATTCATTCCCCTCCCTCTGATGCTCATCCAGTACTTATCTGTTCCTTAGAGAGTGAACTATTTGGAACAGGAACTATCTGTGAGGATGGTGCCTAAAACAGTTGCAGTAGTGGCCACAGAGCCAAAAATTAAGCACGCTTCTGGTGTCATGCAAAGTTAATTTTCTCACAGACATGTGAAATATGAAGAAGCATTGTCCCAGAGGTCTCAGCAGCATTTGTCTGGGAACTCTACAACAGAAATGTGTCTGTGAAAGCATAGTGATGTTAGGAACGATACAATTCCACATCGCAGAAGGATGGTAGTAGGGTTGTAGTTCTACTGCTGTCATGTTGTTTCTCTCTTACTGAACTGAAGCTGAAGAATTTTGAAAGATACAAGGAAGCTCTACATTCTGGGAAAATTCTTCTATTTAAATGGACCTGCTAGCAGGTACCACAGTTAATAAAGGGGGAGAATTGTATAGATAAATTGCTTTTGTAACTGTACTTACAATGGCTGTGCTTATAACAGCTTAATTTCTTGAATTGCTTGTTTATGCATGTGCAGATCCTCCAGTGGAATAAATGAGACTTTGAGTGCTGAAAGAGAAAATGGAAAGCACGAGAACATAAAGAATGAGGACTATAGGGAGAACACCACACTGGAAATTAACGCAGCACAAGAGACACCCCATGGAGATTTGTGCATCACAGAGATATACACTGGGACTCACCAGGGAGCAGGAGAAAGCAACATACACTTTTCTGAAACAAAACAAGAGACCACACAAAGCCACAGAATTACTTCTAAAGTGATAGGCACCTCCAAAGTGCTCGTGACAGATGCTGCTGCTTTCAAAGGGAAGACAGAAGAAGGAAGAGCTGGTACTATGGTTGAGCTGCAGTTGTCCCTCTCAAATGACGCACACAAAGGCACCAGTGCTCCTGCTGTGACTCTCTTGGGGGCAGAAAAGTGCCCCCCTCCAGGAAGAGAAGCCAGTGTACAACAAGATGGGACTAGCCCCCTAATTGCAATTCCCCTGGGTGTGAAAGAGGGCAATATCCAGTGGTCAAACAAAGTAGTCCAATTTTCTAGTAGCACAGAGGTCAAGAGGATCCAAAGTGCAGCTCCATCTATCCCCAGGGTGGAGGTGATCCTAGACTGTTCAGATAGGGACAAGGAAGCACCCAGGTCTCTGTCTGAAAGGGGGTGTGTTGATTCTCAAGTAGAAGGAGGGCAGTCAGAAGCACCTCCTTCCCTCCTCTCCTTTGCAATCCCATCAGAAGGCACAGAGCAGGGAGAAGACAACAAGCACTCAGAAAAGGATCACAGACCTCTCAAGCACAGGGCACGGCACGCAAGTAAGTATGTCCCATCTAACAGTTTGCACTGCCTGAGGGCATCTTTTGTAACTAGAGATATAATTTCAGAATTTATAATGCATTAGAAAAAAACATTGATAGATTTTTTTCTGCACTTTTCTCACTTTGCCTCTTTTTTTTAAGCAATGTTTCTGTTCTTGCTTTATATATTGTTTCAGGGTAATACAATTCTCCTGGTGATGAGCCAAGAGTATACCCATGCCTTAACTGTGCTGAATAATTCTGCTTAGACTTCCACTTTGAAATTAACTCATGACTTTTTCCAACTAAAAATACTTGCATCTCCAGAAAAGGCTGAGCTCTGCTGGTCTTCTCATGTATATTCAGAGGCAATCTGTAGAATATTAACAAAAAGAGCAAGTTGCTTGCACATGTCTAAGTGAGTCTGTGGATTTCTCCTTTTATAGCAAAAGCTTTGCATTGTCATTTGCATCATCTAAAATCAAAGCCATGCCACTGCTCTTAAAAGTTAATAAAAAAGGCTAGCAGAAAAGCTTGATGTTGCCTGCAGAAGAGATTTTGACAGACACTAGCATGTGTATAAGTGTTACATGATCCTTTCAGTTTTGTCAGCCTTCTCTAGACTGCAAAGTGAACATGCTATTTCTTCTGACTCCCATATCCAGAGGTCAGCTTCAAAATGTGTCCAAGAAGTTTCTGTGAAAGTAAGCTTGACAATGGACCCAATATTAATTGTGTCTGGATGTGTATTATTTATTAATTAATCTACTTATTTATTATTTTATTCATCTGTGGCTTTTCTATTGGTCGCTTGCTCCTTCCCAGCAATGTGAAGAATCCTGTCTGGGGATTTAGTAGCAGTATGTCAAAGGTGCTTGAATGTGTGCAGTGATATACTGTAGCAACAAGCTATTTCTTATGCAGCGTTGGAACTCCTCTGCTAACCCACTGCTAATTCCTCTTTAAGCATATTTTTAGCATGATAACTATTGGTATCTCATTGGCAAGTGGATTAAGCAGTTAGTTATACCTAGGGTCTGTGTGCATCCACCTATTTTGGGCATATTAAATGAAGTCTGAAAGAAAAGTGCACATGCTTCACATTTTGGCTGTGAAGACAGAACCAACTGTGTGACTGTGCCTTTCTTAGAGAATTATTTGCAGTGTTTGTCTAAAGAGGCAAAAGTACGAAGAATGAACTGCATATTGCATGATAGTCTCTTCTTTCAAGGAGGACATAGATTCTGTCCTTTTCCCACCTCCACTGTGACAACCTCAGTCTCTTCTAATCTGATGGCAGCTCATTAGCCTTAGGAACCACTGACTTAATCTATTAAAATGTTCGCATCATTATTAATTATCATTCTTATTATTAAAATCCTATCTATACATTAGACCAAACGAATTGCCAAGCATAGGGAATAATCTGTGTGCAGTAAAATGTCTGCAAAAAATAGAAGTCATAACAGAGCATTTAAATCTGAACAGAGATGAACATTTATTATAGGTGCTTGATCTCTTCAGCAGAAATTTTCTCTGTAAAAATAATAATCAGATTATATCTACCTGAACAGGGAACACTGTAACACTAAAACCCGTAGTTTTGGGAAATGTCTTCAGTGACTATTGGAAGCCCTTGGATTGTCACAAGACTAGCCAAGGATTTTGTGCTTTGGCTCTTCCACAATAAAATAGTACAAATTGTTGGTTTGGGCACTATGCTCTATTCTCTTTTATAGGTTCTTGTGAGAACCATTGGTCCAGTCAGGCTGTCATCTGGCATAATGGCAAAACTCCAATTGTCTTTAATAGGAGAAGTATCAGACTCCATCTACTGACATGGCTAAAAGGATCATTAATAGAAAACACATCACATGGCTTTCTTGAATGTTTGCTTTACTTATGCTAGCAAAAGATGCTAAATAATGGTCTGCTCTATTTTCATGTATCAGAGGCATGCTTTTCCCTTGGAAATTAAGCTGAGGGGGCCATTGATTTAGGCAGGAACAGCTTTAAATTCTAGGGTTTTTGAAGGGAGAAGATATTAAGGCTGTCATTCATGAGATGCAACGGTAGAGTATGAGGAAGGGAAAGAAACAGGGACACCACCTGATTAGTGTTGCCCCATGAGGCACATGCTCATGTCCCGTAACAAGGAAGCAGCAATGCAGATGTGCAGTGCATTCATCAGCTTTACAGCTGCATCTCTTCCTCTTCCACATGGCTTGATGAAAACCAGTAATCTATGCTTTAAGATATATGTATCATTTATATATGCTAGTGAATACTCTGGAGAAGTTAGTTGAGTCTCTGCCACTTTTTCCAAATGAATATTCTGGAGCTGTTATATGCTATAGAATTCTGGATTATGTTTCAGGCAAGTAATGTTTGTTAAAAGCCAGAAACCTGCTTTCATTGAGTACCGTGGCCAAACTCCTAGATCTTCCAAGGGGCTGAAAGTTAATGCCAAATTTTCTGTGTATGCCTGTTTGGTGTATACTTGCTTTTAAATAGCTAATACATAGAAGCACACTGACTTTTAGCAACTAGACACATTTTATAATTTATAGGAGTAAAATAAACACCTAAATGACAGAAGCTGCTACTACTGTCAGGCAGAATACATTTGGTTCATTTGGTCTCAGATATTAAGCACTGATGGGCCTGGATGGCTGGGAATGGCTGTTGTAAGCCTAGGAACTGTGGTCAAACCCTTGCTAAATACCAGACCAGAAACTGGATAAATGAAGATTATCATCTGCCTGTTGTTGCTGAGATTACTTGTGGGAATAAAAATCAAGAATGCTAGAAATAAAGACATGTGTAATGTTCCTGTTGAACTAAGAGAGTCCTAAAAAAAGTGATGTAGATCCTGAATGTGCTTGTGGGTGTGACTCTAAGGAATGCTGGGTATGGAATTTACAACACAGCTGATAGAGTGAGAAAAGCTTAAGTATAATGAACTTTCCATACAAAAGAAAATAAATGTTTTAATCTGGGAAAAGGGGAGAGTGGATAAATTTCAGTATAGATAAATGCAGAATTATTTGTTGTTAGCCTCCTTGTAATTTTGTGGGCTGCATGCAATTAAATGTGCGCTTTGATTCTTCCCACAGGGCTCCGACGGAGCGAGAGCCTGTCAGAGAAGCAGGTCAAAGAAGCCAAATCTAAATGTAAGAGTATTGCACTGCTGCTGACAGCAGCTCCCAATCCCAATTCCAAGGGGGTGTTGATGTTCAAGAAGCGTCGTCAAAGGGCGAGGAAATATACTTTAGTCAGCTACGGGACTGGGGAGTTAGAACGTGACGAAGACGAGGGTGAGGAGGGTGAAGGCGAAGAGGGGGACAAAGAAAACACTTTTGAAGTGAGTTTGCTTGCAACAAGTGAGTCAGAAATAGATGAGGATTTCTTCTCTGACATTGACAAGGACGGTAAGATTGTGACTTTTGACTGGGACAGCGGTCTACTCGAGGTTGAGAAGAAGACAAAAAGTGGAGACGAGATGCAGACGCTTGCAGACAGCACAGGGAAAGGGGCCCTCATGTTTGCCAAGAGACGGCAGAGGATGGATCAGATTACAGCGGAGCAAGAGGAGATGAAGGCAAGCACAGTGCAGACAGAGGAACGAAGGGAAACCATGACAGAGAACTTCCAGAAAGTAAGCTCTTCGGTCTATCAGTCAAAAGAGGAAGAAATGTCAAGACAGCAGACCTGTGTGAGCAAAAGCTACACAGACAGGAGCCAGAATCACAGCAAAATGGTACAACAAAATGGCTTTGGCTTAGCACCAAGCACAAACCTCTCTTTTCAGTCCCCTGGAGCCCAAAAGGCAGCATCGTTGAATAAGACAGCCAAACCCTTTGCTTCTGGGGTTCAAAACCGAGCAGCTGCACCATTCTCACCCGTAAGAAATGTCACTAGTCCTCTTTCAGATGCACCAGCACCACCTCCTTACTGCTCTGTCAGCCCACCAGCCGAGGCTTTCTACAGACCTGTCTCAGCTCCCGTGGCCAGCAAAGCTGCCCCAACCATGTGGTCCCCCGCCGAGCCCACGGAACACATAGCATCCAGAGATGAGAGGATTGCTGTGCCAGCCAAAAGAACTGGGATACTGCAAGAGGCAAAGAGAAGAAGCACTTCAAAACCTATGTTCAATTTCAAAGACGCACCCAAAGTCAGCCCTAATCCTGCCCTGTTGTCCCTTGTACACAATGCAGAGGGCAAAAAAGGTACTGGAGCTGGTTTTGAGTCAGGACCTGAAGAAGACTACCTCAGTTTGGGAGCAGAAGCTTGCAATTTCATGCAGACTCAAGCATCTAAACAAAAGGCCCCTCCTCCTGTTGCTCCAAAGCCTTCACTCAAGGTCTCTCCTTCTGCCGGTGCTCCAGTTTCACCAGTTTGGTCACCTTCAGCTGTGGCTTCTAACAAGGCTCCTTCCTTCCCAGCACCAGCCTCACCTCAGGCAGCATATCCTGCACCACTCAAATCTCCACAGTATCCTCATTCTCCCACACCCCCCCCAAGCAGTCTCAACCTGGCTGGTCCTTTCAAAGGGCCTCAGGCAAGCCTAGCAAGTCCAAACTATGCCCCCAAGTCACCAGTCACACCAAGTGCTGCAGAAACCAAGCCACCCTTTGAGATGCCACCAGCTATGAGTGGGAAAGGAGCACAGTTATTTGCCAGGAGGCACTCTCGAATGGAGAAGTACGTGGTAGACTCAGAGACTGTGCAGGCAAACATGGCACGAGCCTCATCTCCAACTCCATCTTTACCAGCTTCCTGGAAATATTCGTCTAATGTCCGAGCACCTCCACCTGTTGCTTATAATCCCATCCACTGCC
Organism: Acanthisitta chloris; assembly: GCF_000695815.1. Lineage (NCBI taxonomy): Eukaryota > Metazoa > Chordata > Aves > Passeriformes > Acanthisittidae > Acanthisitta > Acanthisitta chloris. The sequence continues at coordinate 65,618 of NW_008652208.1, read as the reverse complement.
CATCTTATCCTCCTGCTGCTACCAAGCCTTCCTCTAAGTCTGCTGCTGCTACCAAAACCACAAAAAGAAAACCTAAGAAAGGTCTCAATGCTTTGGATATTATGAAGCATCAACCTTATCAACTCGATCCATCTTTATTTACTTTTCAACCTCCCAAGGAAAGCCTTGCTATGAAGCAAACATCGAAGTTGTCCACTTCAAAGCAATCTCTACCTTTACCTACCTTCCTGCCACCTGGTGCTGCCTCTCCTACTAGGGCTCGGCCATCTTCAGTGTACTCCGTGCCAGCCTACGGTTCCCAAGCTGCGTTCCAGTCAAATGCTTCTCTCCCACTAAATGAATCATATGCATCAACAGGCTACTCTGCATTTTCTAAGCCAGAAACCACCACATCCTCTATGTTTACTGCTCCGAGGCCAAAATTTTCAGCGAAGAAAGCTGGAGTCACTGCACAGGTGTGGAAGCCATCCATTATTGAAGAGTAAACCTTAGAGCTGAAACTTAGTGTCCATTTTGCTTGCAGTCAGTGGTTTGCAGTGGTCACCTGGCACACAAAGAGTGCCAGTAGTATCCCCTAGTTTACTTAACAATGTCAGATGTATCACCTCAAATCTGGGTCCAAAATATTTGAACTTCTTTAAGGAATCAAAATAGATACAAATTTTAGCATATTTATGCATATTATCAGGTGCTTTATAGATATAACATCCTGAAATGAAGAGACACCATTGCGTGAAGTGAGCAGGACACTAGGTTTTTGCTTTAGGACTACAACCACAGAAACTACAGTAAGCAATACTCCTGGTATGCCAAATGAATAGAGAAGAGCTTTCTTTCTGTCCCTCTCCCCAACTGTGTTCTAATGCCCTAGGGATTTGAGGACTGGTTGGTTTTTTTAAAGAAGTGCCTTATTGACTAATAGTAATATGTATAATTAACGTAGCATAAAATAGATACAGTATTAGACTCTGACTGATCACTAGCAGAATACAACTGGATAGACCTTTGGCCTGCACAGAACCCCATGGAATTCACTCAGTCTGTCCTGGCTCAAAGGTCCTTCCACAGGAATCTGATTGATCAGCCAGGGTCTTAGCTTGTAAGCTATGTGGATCAGCTGTGATCCAAAATCACGAATTGCCTCTGTGATTTCACAGAGAATGTGCTATAAGAGATGCTGGAGTGTTCTGAAGACTAAAAGAGGTGGAAAGGCAACTGGACAACTGGACAAATTGGTAAAGATTTCCCATTTTGGGGAAATCTGGCATCCCAAGTGCAGGCATATGTTTAGCCAGAGTTTACCTTGAACCCAGCAAGTAAATCAAACTACTCATCAGAGAGGTGAGCTGGGTTCTGCAGCCACAATGTAAAGCACAGTTACATTGTGAAAGCACAGTCATTGAGAACTGAAGGGCTGCATCTAGTCAAGAGTATTGGTTCCTGCACCCAGAGTAGTATGTGCCAGAGAAATTAACGGTAAATCATAATTATGACCATGTCTTCCTACTGGACTTGCACACACCTTTTATTATTTTCACTTGGGGCTCTACAGTGCTTCTTCCCACTTTAAGCCCTTTTACTCTGGTCTTATACTTTCAACTTTTACTTGTCATATTGGGGCCTAAGGATTGAAATACTGCTACTGTAGAAAATTCTCAAGAGCCTGTGCTCTTGAAACCTCCTGTA
>NW_008652208.1:43534-63907 GCF_000695815.1 Acanthisitta chloris | reverse complement strand
TACTTGAATAGCTTAGGAACTGGTGCTAGGGCTGAAACAAGGTGCTGTTTCACACAGCTAAGGGTATTAGTATCCATCCCAAGGTGAAGCTAAAGATTAAAGCATCACTCTGTGAATAAAAGTGGCAGAACCTGTTGATATATTTGTTTAAACTAGCATTTGGCTAGTGACAGACCAGATTATGGACCTTTTATATAATAGGGGGAGTTTGTAGAACTACTGTCTTGATGAAGAAACATTCCTTGGCATGAACAAAATCCCCTTAGTTTGGTCCCATGATGTTAACTCAAACTGCAGTCAAAGCTGAGAAGAATGCATTTGGTTGTACATACAGAAAGCAGGCTGACATCAAAGTTCAGTCAAGCCAATAAAAATCACTCCTTTGAATTTTGGACCTCCAAAATTCTACTCTCCCCTTTAAATTTTGGATGGAGGTACTGACTGTGTTAAAAGAAAATGACCAAGTGATCCATCTCTCTCCTAAAATTCAGGAGAATGATGGGAAATTTGGGGAAAGAAATTGTCTAGAAAAGAATTCTTCATGGAAATACTATAGTGCATTTGCCTGGAAATAGAAAGTAGCAATATTTTAATCCTTTGGAGACCTCCCTTCTCTCTGTTTTCCACTGTCAATATCTGTATTTTTCTTCTATCATTAAACTTGTCCCTTTCCTCTCTGCCTGTTTGCGGGGTTTTTTCTTTGGTTTGGCTGCTATTTTTTCTGTTTCACTTACATGTACAGGCTGACAGTATATTTTGGGGGAAATCTATTTTCTATGCTATCCTGTTAATAAGAAAACTCCTCCCTCCCCTTCCCCTTTCCCATTCCCTTCTCTTTCCCCTTCCTCTCTCTTTCCCCTTTCCCTTTTGTCCCTCCTTTTTCCCCTCTTTAAAAGTTCAGTCTGAAGTTACATACACTATTTTAGGTAGACATTTAAGATACCATATGTATTTGGGATAAACATACCCTACCGAAGGTAAGTAGTGCTGCTAGAGAGAGACACGGAAATCCAATCATCCTCATATTGCCTTACACATTTTTGCTTACACTCTTCTTCTGTAAAGTACATCTGTAATCTATAATCACACTTCTGTGTGTTCACCCCACCACCACAAGAACATTTCCTTAATGAGGAGATTTATAGCAGTTTTGCACTTCCACCACAAGTGTTGATATTGATGCATGTGGCTACTGATGAGATACAGGCACTTAGCACAGCCACCAGTTCCTGTCAGGCTCAGGTCAGGAACTTTTGGAGCTCATCACCAGCTGCTGAGCATCCCATGTGAAATCTGGGGATTACTGAAATCTAACTTCTAGCATATACAGGCCTATATGGCATATGCCACTTTTCAAGTGAGAAATGATAAGCATGACTATCCTAATTATCACCAGAATAAACAAGAGGCAAAGCTGGGAAATAATCTCCTGCAGAGGAAATCAGCTCTTGAGAAAGACAGAAGCTTTTAGGAGCTAGAGGAGAGCTGTGGGCTGGAACAAAATATTTCAGTACCCAGAGTTATCTGAAATTCACCTGACAGACAGAAATGCATAATTGTCATCATTGTTTTGCTATTTCTTTCATTTTCAGCACAACCCAAAAGTGCCTTTAGGGAGTCAACTAAATCATATGTGTGTTTGCAGCAGTAAGCAAAAATCCATTTCTGTGGCCTATCTTCTCTTTCCTTTGTCCAAAAGAAAAGTAAGTGTATCTACACTGAAAATTTAAAATTTGATCACGTTGGGATTTTTTGCTGTAATTGAAATACAAGTATTTCATATGGCACCATCAGAGGATTTTTAAAGCTCCAGTAAGAGTTAAAAGCAAAAGCCCCAGTGACACTAGGGCTGTTAACTCAGTTAAGATCTTTGGAAAATCCCATTCAAAGCCCAAGTCTGACTTCAGTTTCATATATACATGTCACTCTACACGCACAGTGCTTGGAACCACCTTGGCTTCGAGACTCTTTTTCCTGATCAGGTAAGTCTGTAATTCTTATTAATATTTCAGAAGATGCAAAGTAACAGTTTTATCCAAGGTGTAATCTCTTGTGCAGCAGATAATTAGAGGGAAGCTGAGCTGTTCATTGTCATGGATCCAGATGAAAAGCTAAAGATGATGTCAAACATAGCTGAAATGTCAAGGAAACGATTGGTTTGTGTAACGAGCCATCTGAAATTTCACTGGGAAAGGGCAGTGAACTTTTGCAAATAGTTTTCTGAAAGAGCTATTAGAATTATTTCATATAATACAACAAGGCTCCCAAGATGCAAATGCTATGTTTACTATGTAAGCATATTTTACAGATAATTTTAGACCACCCTGAATAACAATACTTCCAGTATGTTCACCTGGAAAGAAGAATTTAAGTGTTTCATATTGCTTTTAGCACATTTAATTACTGACCATACTGGAAGTATTACAGTGCATCAGTTTGGATCTCATGTTCTAGACAGCCTTTCCATGAATCAGTCAAAGGTTTATGTAATTTCGATTTCTGATTGACTTAGAAACCTCTTTATAAAACCTGAATTGAAAAGTTCTGTTTTGGAGATGAATGGCTCTCAGACAAAAAGTTACAATTTCTGCTGCAAAAATAGAAGACAAAATTTAGTTCTTGAACAAAGAACTTCTTAACTTCTCCCTTCTCTAGGGGCACCACTCTTACCGTGTTTCTGTTCAGCAAAAGATAACATATGAAAAAAACAAAAAGAGATTTCAATGATTTTTTTTTTCTGTGGGAACATTTACAGAGTAAACATTATCACCACTTACAATTAAGTCTCATTTTTCTGGCCTCTTATGGAAGAAACAATTTTGCCAATGTCCTAAGATATGTGATAACACCCAGTGACAATAAGCTGCTTGGTTGCAAAAGCACCTGGCAAACAGTGTGGGATTTTATAATACCCTCATATCAAAATTTGCAGAGGCAAGTGCCCGCTTCTTTTCTAGACACACAGTTCACTCTGAGATCCAGACAATGCCATTTGGAGAACAGCCACCAAAAGGTTTCAGTTAACTTTTGTCTGAAATGTGCTTGCACTGACACTAACTTACACATCTAGTTTAATTTTATTTATTTTCTTTTTGATACCCAATTTTATTTTATATGAGACATGACAAAATCAACCCTGAAACTGCAGTGACCCACTTGCTGTCACCACAGCAATCGTGTGGCAATGAGTTAATTTTCTCTTTGGCTGAGTGCTGTTGCTATTCACATGAAAATGAAAGTTCAGAATTCACACAGATTTGTATTTGAAGTTTACTAAGAGGCTGAGGTAGCAGCAGGCTTCAAACTGTTAGGAAAGGAGGAGCTGGTGGGTGGTTCAGATAGGAAAGTTAGTGCTAAGTGGTAAAGCAGTAATTTAGAGAGAAAATACTACTAGGTTAGAAGGGAGACAAGCAGTGGGGAGAAAAGTCCACAAAAAAAGCAGTGACTGCACAGGATAAAATACCTGTCAGAGGATTTTGAGATACTGAAGGTTTAAGAACAATCAGCAAGATGGGTTCACTTACTCTGCATAGAGATGGCTGACTGCTTGCAGGCATTGGTTGAGGTGTTTTGCTGTTGAGTTCTGATAAACGATTATAAGCAGTTATAAAGAGATCTTCACACCAGGGGATGTGATCTGGGAGGAGCACTGCTTATCCAGGATGACACCTCAGCAAAGGACCAGCCTGACCATCATGTGCTGCTGCTCCAGCACCTCTGCAGCGAATCCTCTGTTCACTATGAGCAGGGAAAAACCAGGGAAATGACAGAACTCTTGGCAACTAACAATTTGCAAAACCTTTCTCCTCTCTTTTTCCAGGTTTTTTATCCAGATTTGATAGCTTTAAAATACAAATACCATTGGTTCTAAAAAGATCCACTCTTCCAGTCTTGCCTTTGTAACAAAACATGATCCAGCTTCCTTTACCTGAAGCCAAACCCCCAGGATTCCACTGATCACTTTGGCCGTTCGGCATGGCAAGTGCAAATCTTAATTACACACCTTGGCATAATGTTATTTTGTAATGACTCTACTCAGCTTGACATAGAAATGTTATACAAAGAAGAAACTTGACAAGATCTTCAAAATCCTGTGGATCCAGAAACTCTGAATTACTCACTGCTGGTAGATTTCTTGGGAGAATATGTGAGCCTGGTAATTTCATGGCATATTTGGTGCCACCATCACAACTTCATAGCACCCATGACAACGACTGGTCTTACTTTAGAGCAGACATTACTTTTGCATGGCATTGCATAAGGGAGGAGTTGCAATTACTCAGGAATTACGCTTGACAAGTGCCTGAGAAAGCTGATTGCTTACTAAAGGAAGCACTTTAGGTTATTTGTCAAATGATTTAAAAAGTAGGGAAAATCCTGAAGCTCTGTGAAATACTGTTAGAAGAATCTCTGCAAAAGCAACTTGAACTCTTCCTTTACAAGCTAAGGCTAATATGATGATATGCCTATGGGTTTAACATTGCTTCCTTGAGTAAGGCAGGCAAAGACTTTTTCTTTATATGCTAATCAAGCCTCTGTTTATCCTCTGCAGTATTCAAAGGAAAATTATATTCCTGTTTGTAATGATCTTGACAGACTCTTCTTAATTGCAGTGCCTATGGATCCTGCACTGTGGTAGTGTGTTATCATAACTGCACATTCCCTTAGGCTGAGAAAACTCAGCTATGAGAAAAATAACTTAGTGAACTTACAGATAGACTATCCGGATGAAATCTTCCTGTGTGGGGTAGTTAATGTAACAATAGTAAGTGTTTTCAAACAAGAGTCCTTGATTGTTTTGTATACCTTTAAGACAGAAATCTTAAACCAGAGAGTCCCCTCATAATTCCAGGCATTTAAAAGACAAGCTTCTGGGAAAAATAACCAGGCCATTTCTAAATAGGTGTCAGGACCGAACTGTTGAACTGATGGAGTGTTTCTCTTGATGTTTCCATTTAGAGCTGAAACAGCAGATTTTAACTGAGTTAAGAAATGTACAACAAAGAGAAGAAAAGGAGGACCATTACAGAAGTAAAATACACTCCCAATCATGGGAGCACTGGTTGGATTACAAAGGGTTCACGACAGTCATTGATAGGAGTATGAGCTTTAACTGACTGAAAAGCAAAGAATTCAGTAGATTTATATTAGAAGCAGAAGTTTCCATACAGGAACAACTTACAGACTTTTTTTTTGCCCCCAAAGAACATCAATATCTGATAGTGATTTTTTGTCTTTGACTTGTGAGAATGCTAGTTCTTACAGCATCACTGTGTAAGCTGTTGGTACACAGCTTTATACTGTGAACAAAAGCAAAGCATCTGGGTACACTTAGTTTTCTCCCTAAAGTCTTGATAATTTTCCCACACCAGGTTTATAACTTAGAAGTAGAACTTAAGCAGGTGACAGGAAAATATCAAAATCTGCTGCAGTTTAATTTTCTTTGGTTAAGTAAAGAGTTTGAGATATGTGCAGATATTTCTTCCAGTCCTAATGATGCTACCTAACTGTCTTTTATGAACCCATCCAGACTGTAAGTTTCTTTAGAAAAGGTTTCCACACACTTCCTTGCTGCTTGTTTGGCTGATGACAGAAAGTGCAGAGGTGTGATAAAAGAGAAAAAAAAATTGACGATGGCATTCTATTGAAAATTCAGAAGATTCACAAAATGAGAGGCAACAACATACTTTTTATGGTGATGTAAATCTGCACCTGCACTGTACTCTGCAGCACAGCTGTGAGCATCCCAGATGTACAAAATGATCAACTTTTCTCATCCCAAGATTACTTTCAGAGAGTTGTTTTGGTAGAGAAACTTGATGGACTTGTTACTGCTACAGGAACAGTACCGAAGCAAGCACCTGACACTATGTATATATAATTATGAGAAAGCAACATTAAACACTACTGTTTGGATTGCAAACTGAGGCACTTGGAATTCATGTTGCATATGTCAGCTTAATCCTACCCCCTTGGGCGTTCATGTGGCCAAAACATCTGCAATCGTGGCATCATCTGCTATTCTTTGCTGTAGGACTTCAGACTCAGTTTGGGGAACAGAATGGTACTGCTCATCTGACAAACAGCTCTTTGCTGTTCTGTTTTGGCATTGCTTAGGTACCATTCCTTACTTAAAGGACACTCTTCAAAGTGTGCTCTTTGCACAGAATTATTTCCTTAGAGTGTTTTTGTTAGCACCCAAGTCATTCAGGAGATCCTCCTTACACTATTGCATTCTACAAGTGAGTAAATAATACACAAAGTGAGTGGCATTGACGTGAGGACACTCGGTAGCCTTGGGTGTCCAGTTCAAGACCCTTGGCATCTCCAGAGTCCAGCAGCATATGCACTAGTTCTTCTGTCAAAGCCTGTGGTCCTTAGCATCAGTCTGAGTGTTAACAGATGGCAGGTCTCCAGGTGAAACCCAGAAAGGGAATCCTCAGTGACCAGCTATGATTTTCAACAAGTGGCAGCACCTTTTGCACAATATACTCCTTTGCTACAGAATCCAAGTATTTCCTAAATGAAGTCCTGAAACAGCACTGGATGGGGCAGAAACCCTGCAATGTAATCAACATGCATAAGCACTGGGGAATGATGCTTGTGTTTCAGAGCTTTCAAATAGCTGACCTACTAAACTCACTAGCATTGCTTCAAGGTAGCTTGTTTAAGACTCAAACTAAACCCTGCAATACTATGATGTAGCACTCTGTAACCAACAGGGCCCTGCAGCGTGACCTGAGCCACCAGACACCTGCCATGGTGCTGCTGTAGGAATGAGTAACATCCTCCTGCCCTGCAGAGTACTATTGAGCTGCAAAAGCAGGTGCTCCTATTAAGCCTATATAAGGTTCTCAGCATAAATGCACATAGGCACGTTTGCACAGAAATATGAGACACTTCAGACACAAAGTTTAACCTCAAACCAGTTCCAAAGCAGATAGTGGTACCAGTTCTCAAGGGAGCAAGGTCAGGAACTCGGACCAACTTTGCACTTGTAGCTGTGCAATACAAAATCCAGAAGGTGGCAGTAAATATTCTTCTTACGAGAAACAAACTGTCTATTCCACGGAAAACTTAGGTGCCTATGGCCAAAAAAGTTTCAGCCATTTGCTTTCTACAGGCATAAATGTATTGAATTTTGATAATTGCCTATGGATAAAGATTAAATGATAATGAAGAGCACTGATTTTCTTTCACTTACACAGGTACAAACTGAGCTAACAGAATAGTTTCTGACAGGGTAGCAGCACCCTTATGCTTCTTTTCCACGTAGGCATTTTGCAGCAGTGAAGACCTAATTCTAACAGCTTGCTTTTCTCTTCTACCATTACTTGACAAATAAATAGGACTTTATTGTCAAAAGCAGAATTTGTCACAAAGCTTATATGAGATTGTTCACAGGAACTCTTGCCTTAGTTTGTATATGAATGATGAAAACAAGATTGTTCTCACCTGAAAGAATACCACAGTTTTATTTTAAAAATAAAATGTGTAAATAAACAAAATATATTTTACTTATTTCTAAATCTAAATCTAGAATAAATTAGGTTTCAGTTCTAAAGTTCCCTATACATTTTTGGAAGCAAGCCCTGGCAAGACAGCTTTGAGGTCAGGATCAGACGTGGACTATGTGATTCTAACAATATTCTATACCCAGTTCAGAAAGTCTGAATTGCTTGTTTGATGTTTAAAAACATGGTAAGAGGAAAGATTTAAAGGCATAAAAATCAGGTATTTCTTATTTTGTCCTAGCATTTTCTCAGTGGTTTGGGCTCTAACTGCAGTAGCCATTGCAAGTCCATAGAAGTCAAAGGAGAAATGCATCACTCTGGGCTTTTTATAAAGGCAGAGTAATTTTTTGAGATAAAACAATTGTTTTAGCTAATTCTTCCTCCTTTGTGCCCTTCCTGTGTAAACATTAGCCAGGCACTGCTGTTAACTCAGATATGAACATGCTCTGATATGGGATTAAGGACCAGGACTATAATGAAAAGATAAAAATAAAACTGCTTTAATGACTCAGACACCCAGGTCAAATTTTTTTCAAGAGACTTAATCAGGTGAGAGTCCCTGTCACGGGGAGTCTCACTATACTATTAGGAGCCCAACCAACCTTTGTCTCCTTAACTGGTGAAAAGGAGCATGTGAACACATGTACAGTTTTCACTTATTAAGGACATGAGTCACCTGAGACAGAAAAACAGCTGCTGTGAAATCATTTCACTAAATCCTGTTTTGCATTTTGGTCTGTAAAAGTAAAAACATCTTTCTGAGTCTTGCCTTTAAAATGTGCACTGTTTTATGGACCTAAGTATTGCTCTTTCTGTCTTTCAGATTGTCATAATTAGCAAGAAAACTGAAATAGCTCCAAGTTCAAATAACCAATTTTTCTGGACTACTGACTTAGATATTATTGCATCAAAGGCACACATTCCCACTCCTTCAGCATTAACTATACATGCACACACCTTTTATAAGTGCTGTGTTTACATTCCTGTGCTTATATACTGAAATTGTTTATTTTGGAAGTAATATTAGATCAGTTTTGGTTTATAGTAACGCACATCTTATACATATCGAAGATGCTTATGGTGCAATGAATGTTTGCTTCATTGACCAGCTTATAAATAGTTGGCATTTTTAAAATCAATGTTAACCTAAACCTACAGTTTAATCTGTTTGCACAGACACCCGAGGCAGTCAGCAGCTGTCAGGATTCTGTGATCGCAGTGGACAGCTCTGAACAGCCTTTGCTCTTCTTGACATCTAGGAATCACTTTCCCTTCAATAACTATCACACAAAAGATCTTTCCCTCTGAAAACATTCAGGCAATGGAAAGTTCTGGTTTGTTTTGCAGTGCACTACTGCAAGTGCTGGTATGATCTAACAACTGTTTTGCAGCTAGATTACAGGGATACAACATGTGATAAAGTAGTAATTCTGGTAGCATTTCGCTCTTCTTTCCCTTCTCCTTTGATTTATTGGAAGAAGAATGGAAAATCTCTACTGCTCTTTTTATAATCTGCTTGTAGCTTAAGGGAGACAGAGGGTAATTATTCCCTATTGCACTCCATATTTCTCACTGTGTCACTTTTGATCTGGGGTTTGTGCATTCTCTTTAGCCCATGCTTGTCAAAAGATGTATCTCCAGAATGAAATATAAAGCAAAAATAATAGTATCACCACATCTGGCTGCTGCTGTCCAGTGAATGAATGATGTGACTATATGCTGCCCTAATTCCAAAGTTTGTGCTTGTTAGCTTGAAGGGTCTGCACAGCAAAGCAGTGACAGAGATCAGTATATGAATACCAAATACAGACCTGCTTTGACTTTAGAAATGTTCAGGCTCAGACTTTCAGTCTAGGAACATATTGCCAATAATAAAAGTTAACTGCAATGAAAACAAGTCAACACTGATAATCTCACAGTTCCTGCCTTTGAGTTACACTTCTATTTCAGCAAAATCATGCTTTTCTACAAGTGCCTAAAACCTGTCTACCACAGAGTATGAAAAAATGTGTGATATTGTATATTCTATAGCCAAAGATCAGTTAGTTTCAGAATAAAGTTGGGTTAGATAGAAATATTCTGCTTTTAAACTCAATAAATTAATTATTCCAAAGTCTGTCACTATGGAATGGACAAAACTCTGCTGTGCTGGGTGCTGCTGGATTTCTTTTACTACAAAACCATAACAATCTTAGCAGTCAGTAGGCCTAGAGACTGAATTCCTCCTCCTGAAGGCAAACACTGAGACATGATGGCACTTAACTATGTGCTATATTTCTTTCATGGGCGATGAAGAAGTTCCATAATTTCCTGTGAAACAGACATGAAAATTAGCAAAATATTCCCCTGAACCCGAAGGGTTATAACTGTCTCAAGTTGCAGCTGTTTCACAAAACTCAGTAGAATAGTTTCAGGCCAAAACTGATATTTAATCTTCCTAGATTTATTAAATATAAAATTAATAAACAGTTTTGCTTCCTTATCTCTGAGCTTATGGGAATGTATTTGATGATAACTGGTAATTATTTTAGGAAGAATGTCATTCAAAAGAACTACATCTGACTTTAGCCAAGCTTATTTTCACCTTCTTGGATCTCCATCTCCATCTTCTGCCCACCTTTAGCATAGTTATGACTTTTTCTCTGGGAAATGTAGAGAATTTGGCCCGTTTCTTCTATCAATAGCATCTTCCTTCAAAAGTCATTGGTCCATTCTTCCTCTCCATCAAAAGACAGCCAGTCAGATGCAGCATTATAAGTGGAAGTAAGTAAGTGTGGATCTCTCTAAACTTTTTCCTCTAATTCATACCCTGATGGAATAGACGAAGTTTTTCACATATACTTCAGTCTTTTTCAGGATAAATCATCTGGGATTCTATTTGCCCTCACAGGCAAATAGGATTGTAAGTTTTGAAGCTAAGTAGGACAAGTAACACAGGCCAATGTTGCTTGAATGAAATTCTAGCAAAGGCTTTGACAACAGAGCCTGGAATTTCACACCGGATTTCAGAACGAAAGGCATTTAAACCTCAGGTATGAATCAATGAGTGCAAATCGATGAGTTTAGTCCCCACATGTAGAGAGGCTTCTTGTCAAGAAGAATGCAATTTGTGTAACACAAAGAGCAGGTCTGGCTTGGGGAAAGACTGTACCCGCGTCGTGTGCTGCCAAATGACTGTTGCAGCAGAACCTTCTCATGAACACAGTTTCTGTTTCAAAGTGCTGCATTACTAAGAAGATTAGGATTTGTCAAATATGAATGGATTGCTCCTATAAGTGGGTCGGAATGTACTGAAATTCTGAGGGCACTGCCTTTTAAAGAAGCCAAAAGTAGCGTCATGTAAGGGTATTAAGTGAATGATTGCATTAATGTCTTTAATTGTTTGTATTCAGTTTTGTGCCCTGAAAAGTGAAAACTAGGGTTAAGTCTAATAATTTTCTGAGTAACGAATGCCTTTCTGAAAAGGAGATTGCCAAAGAGATGTTCTTGGACAGATGTCCTAGACAGAGCCTGTTATCAAATAAATTAGGCTGTGCCTAATGTTAGAAAGAATCTTGTAAACACACAGAGAACTGTCACAACAAGACTTCCTTTTGCATTAAGAATGGTCTTTTCAGAACAAGACACACTAGCTAAGTAGTTGGAAAGCTGCACAGTTGCTAATGCAATTGTTCTTTTTCAGTGGAACTTGTCTTTGGCCTGTTTACTTTCCTCAAAAATTCAATTTGCTCTGTCTTTGTTCCTGTTTCTTTCTCTGCTTCCTTTTTAATACCTCCTGTCTTCGCAGTAAATTAAAGTTTTAAAAAATACCCATAGACATATAAAGAGACTGCCAGGATGTCACGTGCTTTCAGGGTCTGTTGTTCCAGTCTGGAAGTGAAGAGAAAGTGCTGTCTTTCTTGCTGTTTAATAACTGTCATAACTATATCTGGCATTTTGTTTTCCTAGGGAAGAAGCAGTGGCCGCTCATTATCACTTCCTGGGAGACCTTCTTCATTCATTTCTCGAGCCATGTCTCCTACTTCTCCTCTTGTATTTCAGCCTGCCCCTGATTACTTCAGCAAGCCAGACACAGCAGCTGACAAGCCTGGCAAGAGACTGACTCCCTGGGAAGCAGCAGCAAAATCTCCTCTTGGCCTAGTGGATGAAGCTTTTGGCCCCCAAAATATGCAGGAATCTATTGCTGCTAATGTAGTATCAGCCGCTCGCAGGAAAACACTTCCTGAGCCACCAGATGAATGGAAACAAAAAGTTTCTTATGAGCCTCCAGCCCCAAGCAGTAGCTTAGCCTTACTAGGAGGGAAGCAATCAGCCCCCAAAACCTCCCTGTCTGCCCCAAGTGCCACCACGCAGGCTGGCTCTCAGCAGCAGTATGCTTACTGCACTCAGCGGTCCCGAACAGACCCTGATATGTCCATGGATTCCAGGTCTGACTACTGCCTGTCAACAGCTGATTCAAACTACAATCCACAGCCAAGGGGATGGAGGCCTCCAACATGAGCAGCTGGAGGGCCTGGTGTGTTTTCCCTTCTTCCAGCTTTACAAGTCTTAGATTTGAGTTGGAGAAGGAAAGTTTCTGGCTGGCCTGATGGTCTCTGAACTAAAGAAATGAGGAGACAAAATGGAATGGAGCACAGTTTTCACATGACTGCAGGGCTAGCAGCCTCTAGAATAGACTCAGTTTTACACCTAAGATTGTTCTGTTTGTCAAAAGGCAAAATTACACATTTCTTGGGGTGAGGGAGGGCTGAAAGTGGGGCAGCCAGTGTGCTCGATGCAGAAATCCAGAAAGGACGTAGAAAGTGACATTACAAGTGCTTGCAGTTAAGTTAATGTGAAAAAAATAAAATAAGGGCATTTAAAAGGCAGGAGTATTTTACAGGATCTTGTAGGTTTTCTGGGTATGTTTGACATGAATTCCAAGGTACTAGATATAGCCAGACTTGAAAACATTCCAATGGAATTTGAATACTTAGAAGCACTGGCTTATCTGCCACAGTTTTTCTTTACTGCATTTTTACAGTGAGCTAAGAAAGGAAATCAATGAGTATTTTTACTGTGGCAAGAGTTAAAATGCATCTGTATTCAAGGTACCTGAATCCCCACAATATGTAGATACAGCAAATCTTACAGTCACCCATTTCAGATGGATTTCAAGACAGTTTTGATGAAGTCTGAACACACCAGGAAGAAAGGCATTGTTAATAGAGAGCAGTACCATGATACTTGAACAACAAAAAAGATGAGGAGTGTGTTTAAACTGGACTGAAACTTAATTTTGTAATAAACAATCGAACAAGTCAGAGGCTGCACAGCCTTTATTTCTCTGTGAAATGCACTAATTGCTCAGCATTTACTGCTACAGGGCCTGGCAATCTGCCTGGCTGGGCAGTTATTCGTAGTATCTAGGTAGCTCAATGTTTAGAAAGCTTTTGAGTTGTATTCTCCATTTGGAAGATTTAGGTAAGTTGTTTTTCAAGGACAATGCCTGTTCCATGTAGAAACTGGTATGTAAGAGAAAGCTTCTGATACGTGTTACACAGTATGAGTCTAGCAGCAGATGTTTGGATGGTTGGTTATACTGAAACAACCTTAATTGATCTGAAGAGATGGTGAATAACTTGTGCTGGTGATACATATCTTGCATTTACAGCTTATTTAAACAATACAAATATGTGGCTAAAAGTATATGTATTCCAAGCTTATCTGGTAGTTTAGATGTTGTTAAAGCATTAAATGAATACCCCAAGTTTAAGAAAATGCTCTTCCTCCCGCTCATTTTGTGGGGCATTCTTCAAGGATCTGTCAAGCAGTCAACTAAAATTACTGCAGATGCCCTGTCAACTATCCTTAGTTTCAGTAAGGTTGTCAACTGTGAGTGAAGTGATTAGATTAGAAGGAACTAAAACATATATGCAGTAAGAAAAAATACGTTATGAAACACTCTCAGCCGCAATGAATTTTCCCCTACAGCAATTATAAAATGGTACAAAGGAAAGAGGAAAATTATATCCAAGTTCAGCTGAGCTGGAACTTCCCATAAAAGCAAACAGGTACATGAAAAATATACCCTTGAACAGTTTAGGTTGGCTGTAATTCTCTGTCAAACTGAAGTCTCCCTGAAAAAGACTGATCCTTTTGACTAAGCCAGAAATGAAGACATGAGAGTGGTAAACCTTCAGACTAGGATCATATTGCTATAGCACCTTACAGATTTATTTCACAAAACATGAATTTGCAAAGAAAAGCTGACTTAGAACAATTATATGAACAAGGCTGCCATGATATGCCTGAAAATGAGCTTTGCACCTCAGAGATATACATGCACATAATCAGACTAAATCTTCCTGCCACACAGGCAAAAATAGATTTCTCTCTGCAGAGTAGGATCATATTGCTATAGCACCTTACAGATTTATTTCACAAAACATGAATTTGCAAAGAAAAGCTGACTTAGAACAATTATATGAACAAGGCTGCCATGATATGCCTGAAAATGAGCTTTGCACCTCAGAGATATACATGCACATAATCAGACTAAATCTTCCTGCCACACAGGCAAAAATAGATTTCTCTCTGCAGAGTCCCTTAATGTCTTATCACAGCTTTTTCCTGCTGAAACCAGTTGGACTGTGGAAGTCCCGTTAGCCTCAAGGGCTTATCTGCAGATCCAGGCCTATCTCCCTGGAAGTACACATTAAGTTTTCACTTGATTTCAGTGAAATTATAATTCAAAGTGAAATTCAGTGAAATTTATAGTTCAGGGGCATCAAGGCCTTAACTTCTCACAGAAGGCTTACACTCTGACACGGATATGCTGCTTACAGATTTTGCTGGACTGTGGTCCCTATTACCATAATAAAATGATTCCCTGTATCCAGGTCAAGTTCAGGTTTCTGTTTTGAATTATGTCCTTTACATCACTAAACAGGAAAACATGAGTTTGCAGTAAGGCATATTTTTTACCCAACACCATTATTTAAATTCTCAGAATCAGACACCTAACTTTGGAATTCTCATTGAAACCACTAGAAGGAAATGTGTGCCTAATTTTAAGGTACATGTAATTGAAATTAGTCAGAAGTATTTTTAAATTTTGACAATGCAGAAAAAGTTATGATACAAACAGATATTAAAAAGGCTGTAATGCTGTGATTAAACAGCAATATGGGGAAACATGCTCTAGAATGAAGCCTAAGTCCCCCACTCCAAATGTGTAAGCAGTTTCAGCCAGAATCACCGACTTTCTGTCAATCTCCCAAGAAAAACAAAGTGTAGCCTTGTAATTTTCTTCTGTTCACAAGGAGCTCATCACTAAGTACTTCTGTGAACATGGGAATTCATGACACTGAGTTTCATGTGTCTTTATATCTAAATCATAGATTAACTGGGGTATTTAACATGATCGACTACAGATTTTTTCCTTCTGCTGAGGATTTACCAGCTCTGTTTCCCATGTGGATTCTCTCCTATCTAACAGGGAATGAGTTCACACTGCAGCATTTCCCTCAATAGCAACACTGGTAAGTGGATCTGGCCTCCACCCAGCTGTCTGTTTTTACAGAGTCTGCGGGCAATAGATTGTCTCCGAGATCTGTTCCTCTGCCACACAGAAATGAAGTAAAGAAACACTTTTGAAGTTATTCATGGGAGGACAGATGTACAGGTAGGCACACAGACAGATCCCATTGCCTTGTTTAGAAGGAAATCAGGCTAAATCCAGACAGAGACCATGTAGTGATCCCAAAGGAAGCAGCAGGTCTGGGCCAGTAAATGAAATATTAATGCATCAGAGCTTTATGAAGGACCCCAAGGCATTTTTCACTTTCTGTTCTTCACCTCATTCCTCCACTAGCAAAGCATCTTTCTATCAAATAGTTGTGACTGTTGTGTGAGTTCTGAACATATTAATGGCAAGTATTTCATACATTTGTTTTTGAATGCACAGATCTGCTCAGTAAATGTGAGGAAAAAATTCTCGTGGTATTTTAAACCTGTTGGCTTTGTATTCACCCTCAGAGGTGTCTCTGTTAACACGCAGAGCATCTGAACACACAGTAAAACTGAAAATCTAGTTTCTTTAGCTATGTTAGATGATGATGTTCACAACTCTTGTTCATAACTTGTTTTCATTTTGGTTTGATTTAACACGACCAAATATCTATTCACACTGCATTTCTGCCTAGTAGCAAAAGACTGTGTTATCTTTATAAAAGACTTCTCACCTCTAAAGGCTTTTGCTCACTGCAAAGGACACTTTATTGGAGAGTGCATGCCAGAGATGTAAATTGTGTCATTTAATAAAGTGATTTGACCAATCAGATGAGAAACACAATTTTGTTTTCCCTAAATTCTTGTCTGTTTGTTTAAATAATCTAAACCCAAGTAAAGCCTAATCTCTTTTTTTTTCTGTAGCATTTTTAGATTCACTGACTTTGCGTGTCACTGACCTTGTGCTGGTATGAGCTTCTAGAAGCTTAAATCAGCATCAGGTCAAATGGCAACTTATCAAATTCAGTAGAATTTCATTTCCATACTGACTAAGCAGAGGAAGGAAACACAGTGACGCACAATTTACCCAGGTTAAATGATATGGCCAGGACAGGTTTTATTGTTTGACCATTTTCACCCCAGCCACAAAAATCTGCAACTAACATATACTTCCTATAGTTACTTGTCTACCAGACAAGCACCTAAACCTCTGTTTAATTCCTGTAGGTTTGTTCACTGCTGTATTCACTTGTTTTCTCTCAATTGAAACACACTGTTCAAAAAAGAAACAAACATTGTGAATAAATTGTAAACCAAATCTTTACACTATTCAGGCTACTTCAGTGAAAGGTTTTTAAGGAAATAAGGACAGCACATACAATCTGTCTGTGAAAAGCCACTAGTAACATGAAATGAATCACAAAGCAGTTTTTGTATTGTAAAGCAAGCAGGATTTTGTCCCCAGTACAAAAAAATGATTGATGCATGTCAAAGTTGGGGAACTGAAAAAGCTCCAGAGTTTCTTTTTAATAGCTTTGCTCTATGAAGGATTTACAGGGTTAGGAGAGGCTCACTAATATTCCTTCTCATGGCTACATTTTCTTTCTTATTTGCTAAGTTCTTAAACACATCATAAAGCAAGCAAGCTTAAGCCAGATTGACAGTTTAGCATAACTCCCTTGACTTCAGCAATTCTCAGCAGATTAAAATTCTCACTACCCAGGCGAACAGTCATTGGTTTCGTATGATGTTTCACTCTCCAGAGAATGTACTTTGGGTTTCTTGAAATGCCCTAGATTTTCTGGTGCATTCGTCAACGTTTAAGAGCATTTAAAATGACTCCAGTGTACAAGACTGCTCTGTTACTGAATGTCAGCCTGGTGGAATGAGGAATTTTAAGTCCAGAAAGGCAGATCTGGTTTTCTTCAAACTGAACATTTGTGCTTTGAAACTGTTGACTGGATATGTTATTGGATTTTAAAAAGAAGCCTTGTGTTGCTGCTGAGTCAGAAACAGCACTCAATATGCTCTAAGTGGTGTCTGTTCACACATTTGCAGTGCTATAAAGGGGCTCATGTACTTTATACTCAAACCAAAATTACCTCAGGAGTGTCTGTGCACATGCACACTGAGTGTTGTTTTTTTTTCTGGAGAAACAAAGGTAATGGTCAATTAATACATGCTAATGGAGAAGCAGAAGAACATAGAATCATAGAAGCAGCCAGGCTGGAAAAGACCTCCAAGATCATCGAGTCCAACCCTACTGTGGCTCCTAGACCATGGCGCTAAGTGCCACATCCAGTCTCATCTTGAAAACCTCCAGGGATGGTGAATCCACCACCTCCCTGGGCAGCACATTCCAATGCCTGATCACTCTCTCCATAAAAAATCTCTTCCTAATATCCAACCTAACCCTCCCCTGGCAGAGCTTGAGTCTGTGCCCTTTTGTCCTCCTGCTGGTTTCCTGGGAGAAGAGACCAACCCCCACCTGACTCCAACCTCCTGTCAGGGAGTTGTAGAGGGTGATAAGGTCTCCCCTGAGCCTCCTCTGCTCCACATACTCTACTGTGGTATAGTTCAAACACAGCTGAAAGGTTATAATATACTGACCATATAGAAAAGAAGTTGGTGATAAACCTTGAGATCTATTTTCATCTTTAAAACAAATCAAAACCCAAGGATCATTTTGTCTGACTAGTGCAGAGGTTCATGACTTAGTTTTCCCTATAATTAAAGAAACTGAAGGAAAGATATGCTAATTGCTGGAAAAACAATGTTGTATGTTGCAAATAATTTTAGCAGGCTGTAGACAAGCAGAATTTGCCCAAGAAAAAGAGGGAAAGTAACAAACTTTACAGAATTCAGAATGAGAATAATAGATGCATTGGTATCTTTTCTCAAAATGAACAACCTCACAGGTCTGTGGCAATTACAAAATGACTGCCAGTGTTTAATATTACCAACAATTTGCTCAACCGTCTTTGTTTGAATCAGTCACTTCCTGTTATCAGTGAATGCACTTGAGTTTAATCTCAGAAAATCAGTGATTTTTGGAAAACAAGAATCAACATAAAGTCAACACATGCTCAGCTCTGTGGTATTTCCAATTTTTTTTCCAACAGAAAGCATAAACACAGTATTTTTGATCAGATGCTTATCAGCTACTCTGATTTCTTAGGTATGTTCTAGAGAGTTCGTATTTACAGCTAAATGAAAAGATGTTGCCTACTAAATAGTTTGTACATTGGAACACAGAATTTAAATTGAAACTCTCTAGTGAATTACTTGCATGCACAAAAGAATAATTTTAGATGACATTCTTTTTAGATGAGAAACAAAGAGATAAATTCCCTAGTTTCCAAGTAATTCCCCGCTATGGATCCACATAATTTCACATCTTATGTGAAAGTTCAAGATTATTTTCTCCACTGTGGAGAAGAGATGTGGAGTTCACCATTCTTTGCTTCCTCTGGCAGTTTAAAACCCAAGAGATTTTCCATGTGGTATTAAAATAAAGTAAAAAGATTGGTGTTGAAATGGATAAATCTACCTACTGAATCTGTATGTCCTGAGAAAAAAATGCAGTCCAAAGAAACCCAAGAACAAAACAGTAAGGCAAGAAAAATCCTTCAGCCACATGGAGCAAAATCCTGATCCCAGCTAAGTAAAAGAGAGCTTTACTAATTTACCACTTCTGTCAGCAGGGCAAGGATTTCACCTTGTAGAAATGTGCAGCACCACAAAACACAACTGGTCATGGATTCACAAGTACTGAAGTGGTGTGAGCAGCTCTGTGGTTTTTGAAGCCTGACATTTTAAAAAAATGGGACTGACTAAACAATAAGACATGAGTCAGATTTTCTAGTGTCAGCTTCAGTTAGGAATTTGCTCTTTTCTATGTGCAGACATATGGATAGTTATCTTAGCTGGGACTCTATAGAGGATCAGGTTACTGTCTTGGCCTCCTGTGTAACCAAGTGGAGAGGAATTCTCAAAAAGAATTTAGGTCTATCCCCAAATAAATGCCTATAACAGGTGGGCTGGATGCAAAGTCTACAGGATATTTGGCCAGATGAGGATCAAAGACTTTTTGACAGAGTGGAGAGCACAGGAAGATAGGTGATTATACATGTCCCTTTCTCTCTTTCTGCTTACACACATATCTCTTCAGTACAAGTACTGCAAATCTTTGACATGTAAATTATTTTTTAAAAGGCTGAAGCTATTGTAGGAAGTGAAATTTTAATTTTGGCCATGTTAGGATAAGTTACAAGCAATTCCTCATTAAGCTGGATAGTAAAATAAAGAGGCAGACAAAGAGAATACTCTCTTCTGTTTCTGGACCTGAAGGTTTTTTGGTGTTACAATGCATCCCAGTACAGTGAATTCTGAGAGGACTAATAGCTGTGGAAACATGCTGCCTGGCTGTGCAATGCCAGCACAGGCTCAGAAGTTCCTTAACCATGTTCTTGCAGTGCTGCACCTGAATTTGCTCCTCATCTGCCAGGCTTGACCTGGTATGATGTGACTCCTGTAAGCTTAACCTCAAACAAATAGCAGTATGAATGCAGGTTTGGGTGGCAATGGTAGATGTTTGGGTGGACAACACTCAGACAGTAGCCACATTTTTATTATTTTATTATTTTCCCTTGTGACCTTTGTAATAGTTTTCACTCCTTTGAATGCTCTGCCATAAACTATGTACCAGAGGGCACAGAACATGCAAGTGCTTAAGGACTAAGTTCACAACGACAGAGAAGCTTAAGGACTTCCAAGGCACATGGCAACCTCTTGTTCCCCAGAAGATAATTAGACTGTTTGTGCCTTTGATATTTATTACTTTCCTGTTTAAAACTGTTGCCATTATTCATGATCTCCCTTCCAGGTATTACAGTGTGTGAGATGCATTGTATTTTTTGACAAATCATAGAAACCTCCTGAAAAAGCATAGTTAAACTAAAAACAGGCAATATACTGAACACTCACCTACATATACAGAGAGTGCTCACAGACTACAGCAGGTGTGAGGTAGGCAGAGAGCAAGAGGGAAAATTAAAATCATGTGTTACCAGTAAAGCAGAAAGATTCTATTACATTAGACTGACTGTAGGATGTGGTAGGTTTCCAAAGTTGTGTTTCCCTCTGTGTTTTAGGGACTGGCATAATCTCTGGAGCACGACTCTGGTCCCTGTCACGCAATGTCTAGCACAGACAGAAAGACAGCTGGGGGAGCACAAGAAAACAGAGCTAAGACAAGTCAGTAGGCAATATTGCTAAGCAGACTGGCATACTCTGACAGTAAAAAAAAATAAAATCAAAGAGATTATATTCATTTTTATCCTCTTTTATCAAAGAGCTAAGCAGACTA